>NW_007259427.1:314209-335775 GCF_000164805.1 Carlito syrichta
CAGGCGGGTCTCGAACCCATGGGCTCAGGCGATCCACTCACCTCAGCCTCCCAAAGGCGCAGGATTACAGGCTGAGTCACCGAGCCCGGCTGCCACGTTGGATTTTAAAAGATAGCGCAAGGGAACTATAAGAGATATACAGCGTAATAATGTAAACATAATTTGATACTGTTGATACCCACAACATATGTAGGTAACCAGGCCCCACCACCAGGCCTGGGTGACCTTCCCAGAGGACCTGGTCTCTCTGTGCCCCATTTTCCTCCAGTGGAGGAGGAATGGTAGGTAACAGGATCTATTTCCTTGGGTTCTTGAGAGGATTGAGGAATAGTATGAAAAATGTGCACAGAAAAGTGCCAGAGCATTCAATATGTATCACTTATTTAAAATTATTATTACCAGCAATAAGCACACACAATGTAAACCCTATAAACGTGCACAGAACATAAATCATTTCTATGGCGTGTGTAAAATGTGACGGTGCTGGCGTTCCTTCATGTTTCCCTTTGTGGCTGCAAATAAGAAGTAGGCTAACGAACAGACTGAAGCAGCCCAAATGGATGGATTTTAAAATGGCATCTCCACATTCTTCTCCTTGTTTACAAGTGATGCTTGTTACGTGAGCTCTATGGATTGGAGGCGGGGGGATTCGGAAAAGAAATGTCTGTGCAGAAGAAAAGGTTCCCAGAAGAAACAAGCTCCTTACTAAATATTTTCTGGGAAAACCGTACAAGCTAGCCAGACCTCAGAGCGAACCAAAACAGGGAGAGAAGGTGTTAGGACGGCAGATGGTTTGCATTCTTGACGAGAGCCCAGCAAGTCTGAGAGCGAAGATGTGGGTCACAGCTGGGCTGGCACCAGCACACTCCTGGTCGCCCTGGTAACCAGCCCCTGCCCCCAGCCCCACGGCCCCTGGCATGATGGAGCTGAGGACAGCCGCCCGTGGAGGGAGCGAAGAGTGGGGGACTTCCTCCCTTCTCCCTTCACCCACCATCCCTTTCCACAAAACAATTTCTCTAGGAGTTTGTCAGATCACTGAAACCACAGGCCACGGAAGCTTTCCCTAGCCCTCATGATGTTCTGATTTAACTCCTGGTAGGATCTTCATTGTGCTTGCCTGCAGACACTAGCCTGGGGTGAGGGGTACACTGTCTATCCCCCACACCTCGCACATAGGGGCCGTCTACAGTGAGATAACCTTAAACATTAGACCTGACAGGCAGAGGTGCTAACTTGGGTTGTTTTCTCCTCTCTTTACCCTTCAACTTTTTTGTGTGTTTGACTCATGATGCTGTATGCTGTCCGCAGTAGCTGCTTGGAAGACACAGAGCTTGGTGAATTTTCTCTAGTAGCACCTCCTTCTTGTCCCGATTTTTTCATCTGTGAAGAGATCTCAGTCACTCCTTTTCTTCACAAACATTATGGACCTTAAAATCTGGAGCTCATGTGTCTAGGTCCGTCCTAGGACCCTTCCCATAAGGTCCACACACACTCCTTAGCAGGCCACTCGAGGTCTTTTGTTTTTTCTTTTTTTTTTTAGTTGGAGTCTCACTCTGTTGCCAAGGCTGGAGTGCAGTAGCACACTTACGGCTCACCACAGGCTCAACCTCCTCGGCTAAGGCGATCCTTCCACCTCAGCCTCCCAAGTAGCTGGGACTACAGGTGCACCACCATGCCCAGCTAACTTTTTTATATTTTTGTAGATGTAGAGATGAGCTCTCTCTATGTTAACCAGGCCAGTCTTGAATTCCTGGGCTCAAGCAGTCCTCCCACCTCAGCCTCCCAAAGTGCTGGGATTACAAGCATGAGCCACCATGCTCAGCTCAGTCAGCGTCTTGACCGTCTGGTCCTGACAGTATCCCCTGACCTCCCTATCAGCTACAGGTGTGTACTACCACGCCCGGCTAATTTTTTATTTATTGTAGAAATGGGGTCTCACCAAGTTGCCGGGGCTGGCCTTGAACCTGCAGGCTCAGGTAATCCACTCACCTCAGCCTTCCAAAGTGCTGGGATTACAGGCTGAGCCACACAGCCTGGCCCTAGTTGAGTATTTACTCACCTGCCTGGAGGACAAGAACCACACCATTCAGACATCTGTCCCCAATGCCCAGCACGGTGCTATGCACAGAGTAGCATTCAGTGTTTGTGGAATGAAAGCCCAGTGCCTCCCAGATTTGTGAATTAAGACTCTTTTAAAAATTCAGAGTTGGAAATAAACACTCTGTTTCAAATCAGCCAAGAAGTAAGGATATTCCTTTTCTGATTTAAATCCCAAACCAGCTCAATAAATGATATATGATCCCCATTCTACAGATGACCAAAGTGAGGCACAGAGAAGTTAAGCAACTTGAGCAAAGCCACACAGTGAGGGAGTCTTTCTAACCTCAAGAGTCATACTTTTTCCCACTATGTTAAAAATCCTGACAGTCCATTAAACATATGACCAACAAGAAGTAAATTTTTTTTTTTGACTTGGAGTCTCACTCTGTCGCCCAGACTGGCATGCAGTAGCACGCTCCCAGCCACCACAGCCTCGACCTGCTGGGCCCCAGAGATCCTTCCTCCTCAACCTTCCAAGTAGCTGGAACTACAGGCGAGCGCTACCACGCCTGGCTAATTTTTTTGATTTATTGTAGAGATGAGGTCTTGCCAAGTTGCCCAGGCGGGTTGCGAATCCGCAGGCTCAGGCAATTCACTCACCTCGGCCTCCCAAAGCACGGGATTACAGACTGAGCCACTAAGACCGGCTAAGAAGTAAATTAAGGCTGGTTAAATGGAGAGAAAAAGGTCAGAGCAAGGGTGAGGGTGAGAGCAGGAACAAGGAAGGCAGCGCCCAACAAGCACCTCCAACATCCATGGTCAGGACCTACACCTTAAGGGTATTCGAGGCACTGAATTAAAGGGCGGTCACAACAGCAGCGACACAGTGTCCTGGCTTGAAACAGCCCAGGTTTGAGAATTCAGATTTCTACACTGGAGCACCTTGTGGCCTCATGGCATTCTCCCAGGAAAGGTTCCAGTCGTTTAATTATGACTCACTATTTGGAATTTTCAGGAATAAAGTTCAAAGCAGCTTCTCTTTTGTTTCCATTCTCCTCTCCTTGTTTTTGTGACTGAGGGACACAGCCTGTCCTGGTGCACGAGCATGTGTCTGGTCTGCCATAAGTTCTAATAGGGCAAATGTCTGAAAGCATCTATTTTTGGCTAAATAATTTTATATTTCTATGTGTTATAATTGAGCTTCTGAGAAATTTTAATATGACTAAATGAAGCAACATGCTTTATTATTAATAAAGCATTAGGCCTGTATTAAGGCAATACCAAAGTGTGGATTCAAAGTAAAGCTGTATTTCTCTGGACACAATATAGATATCACCCAAACATGTTTTCTGTTGTTTTTACTCTGTTCATTTTATTCTTATGAAATATTTCAGGCATGTAGAAAGTATAATGAATGATGTCATCAACACTCAGCTTAATAGATTGATATATTTGTTTCCTAATAGAAAATACAGTCATAAGATAATAGAGATTGGTCAGCCACGGTGGCTCAAGCCTGTAATCCCAGCACTTGGGAGTCCAAGATGAGAGGATTGCCTGAGCCCAGGGGTTCGAGACAAGCCTGGGCAACTTGGTGAGACCTCATCTCTACGATAAACTAAAAAATTAGCTGGGCATGGTAGCACGTGCCTGTAGTTCCAGCTAACTGGAAAGCTAAAGTGGAAAGATCACTGGAGCCCAGCAAGTCGAGGCTGTGGTAGCCGTGAACATGCCCCTGCACTCCAGCCTGGGCAACAGAGTGAGACTCCAACTCAAAAAATTTATTTCCATTTCCACAGCACAAACAAGTAGAAACATTTGTGCAAATGGGAAGAAAGAAATGTATAATCTGAGCAAAATAACAAAACACAGGTTTGCCCTTTTGCCAATGGGAAGGAAGGACTGGTATTTAACAAAGTGTCCTCCCTTCTTGGTTCATGCAAACCCCCTTGTGAACATTTACTCATGCTGAAAAATAATTCATTTTTTGTTGTGTGGTCATCTCTGAGTGAGTCCTAATTTATGGTTGGAGTTGTCCCTTGAACTCTAAGTAGGTATGTGAACATGCAAGTCAGCATTCAGCCTTTGAACCTTCCAGCCACCTCCTTTTCTAGAGCATTCTTCCTGCTGGATGGAGGTTGACAGCCAACCGCCCTAGGGTCAGTATTTTAAATAAAGTCTCACCGAGAGACTTGCACAGTGACAAGGGGTGGAGTGTGGAAAAGGCATGCAAACTACCCAGCTGGGTCCCCAGGGCTGGATCTCTGTGACTCGTAGGTTCAGCCCCTTTGATGTTGTCAACACATTAAACATGGTCATCTCTCATGGGAGACCCCTACTAATCCTGCACAAACCAAAATGCCAGTTGATTGATTACCTAGAGAAATAGAATAGTCACGTGGCCCGTAACACTCACATTAATCTGATACCAACATTTTCAGAAACCAATATACCATCTTACAATCAGGTTTCTTACTGAACATGGGAGAGATAGGACCAATGTGTTTTTGTGTTTCATTTTGTTTTTGTTTGTTTTTTGAGTTGGAGTCTCACTCTTGTTGCCCAGGCTGGAGTGCAGTGGCATGCTCACAGCCAATGCAGCCTCGACCTGCTGGGCTTAGGTAATCCTTCCGCCTCAGCCTTCCAAGTAGCTGGAACTTACAGATGCACGCTACCACACCTGGCTAGTTTTCGTGACCTATTGTAGACACAAGGTCTCACCAAGTTGCCCAGGCTGGTCTCGAGCCCCTGGGCTCAGGCAGTCCTCTTGCCTCAGCCTCCCAAAGTGCTGGGATTACAGGCTGAGCCACCACGCCCAGCCAGGACCCACGTTTGTAATGGTGTGAGACCATCCATCCTTTTAGTAGGAAGAGGTTTGCTGATGAGACTATGATGGTCAAAGGCCAGTGGCCAACGCTCCATATCCTCTGCACGGCTCTTTACCACTTCAGTCTGCAGTGCTCTGCTTAGCCTTCCTGCCCAGCCAGCTTTATGTGCATGAAAACATTGAGTTGGTCACAGTGATGTCTTGCTAGCCTAGGAGTCTTTCTTTTTTTCTTTTTCTTTTTCTTTTTTTTAGAAGTCAGGGTCTCATTCTGTTGCTCAGGCTGGAATGCAGTGACATGACCAGGCCTCACAACAGCCTCGACCTCTTGGACTCAGGCAACCCCTCCACCCCAGCATCCCGAGTGGCTGGAACTACAGGTATGCATCACCAGGTATGCATCACCACACCCGGCTGATTTTTTTATTTTTTGTAGCGACAAGGTCTCACCGTGTTGCCCCGGCTGGTCTCAAACTCTTGAGTTCAAGCAGTCCTCTCGCCTCTGCCTTCCAAAATGTTGAGATTACAGGTGTGAGACTGCACTCAGCCATGGGAGTCTTCTTATCCCTTCACAAGTGGCTAGCGTTTTCCTTCCTGTGGCCTATAGGTGCCACATCTTTACAGGACCGAATCCCAGGGTAGGAAGTGGAACCTCTGTTGATGTGTGAGGCTTCAAGGCCAATCACCCTATTCTGTTACAACCTGCTGTCTGAGGAGCTGTTTTAGAAAATATGTCCAAGAGGCTTAAAAAAAAAAAAAAAAGAGGCCCAGCACAGGGGCTCAAGCCTGTAATCCCAGCACTTTGGGAGACCGAGGTGAGAGGATTGCCTGAGCCTGGGGGTTCAAGACCAACCTGGGCAACTTGGTGAGCCCTCATTTCTACAATAAATCAAAAAATTAGCCAGGTGTGGTAGCACGCACCTGTAGTTCCACCTATTTGGAAGGCTGAGGCGGAAGGATTGCCTGAGTCCAGCACGCTGACACTGGGATGGCCGTGAGCATGCCACTGTGCTCCAGCCTGGGTGACACAGTGAAACTCTCACTCAAAAAAAAAGTTACCTTATAAATAGCAGTATTACCTTTTCCATCTCCATTAGTCCATGAATGTGGTAGAAAAGCTTGACTAATTACAAGGGGAATGCAAGAAAGAAAGGCATTTTGAAAGATGAGTTCCAATGGTACCTTAGAAGTTACTCAAACTCAGTGTGACCCCATCTAGGGCATAGGGCCAAAAGCACCTGGAACAGTGTCTGGGTCTTCCTAAGTACACAATAAGCACTTATAAATGGATAAAGGAAGGTAGAAACCCAAATTTGTGCTTGAATTGGCAGCTTTTCCCCTGGGCAATTTTCCATTAAAAAAAAAATACTGCAAAGCTCAGACAGTCCCACTAATTACCCCTGCAACCAATAATCCTTGACAACCTGCTTCCCGTTCCCTGGCAGAAGCACAGAAAACACTATATTGCAATGGCAGTTTCAAGTTGCAGAAATGTAACCCATCTAGCTATTTTTCTTCTCACAGATTGTCCAGAACAACTAGTTTTTGAGTAGGATGGCCTAAAATATCCAAATAATAAACATTAAACATACACTTTTCTCCAAGAGCACATAAAGGCTCCCCATAGGCTGAGCATGGTGGCTCATGCCTGTAATCCCAGCACTTTGGAAGGCCAAGGTGGGAGGATTGTTTGAGTTTGAGACCAGCCAGGGCTACAAAATAAATTTTTTTTAATTAGCTGGGTGTGGTGGCACACACCTGTAATCCCGGCTACCTGGGAGGCTAAGGTGGAAGGATCACCTGAGCCCAGGATTCAAGGCTGTGGTAAGCCATGATTGTGCCACTGTACTCCAGCCTGGGTGACAAAGTAAGACTCTGACACCAAAAAAAAAAAAAACAAAAGTCTCCCCATATATTCTAACTGTATTAACAGAGTTATTTGTAGTCTGCAGATATGGAGCTGGTAAGCCTCATTATCCTGTTACTGCATTTACAAACACACACGTGCACGCATGCATACACACACACATACACACACTTGTTTCACTAAATGCACCCAGACAAGTGCTGATGTAAACAGATGTTTCACTTGTTAAATACACTTAAGCTATATTGTATATACATGACAGTAACTGCTGTAATTTGAGTAATAAATTGTATGAATTATGTAGCTATTGTAATTTAGGATATTATTTTGTGAATTGTGTAGCATTTGGCATTTGATCTCTACCTTGTGTGAATTTTGTAGCTATTACATTTGAACTCCTAAGTGGTCTCTGATTGAATAGTGTGTGCATGGAGATAAAGTAGAGTTCTCTAAGTAAAACTTCCAAGACCTTCAACCCAACATTAGCACACAATGCTTTTTTAAAAAATTCTTTTTTTTGGTGGCGGGGGGCTGGTGCAGTGGCTTATGCCTGTAATCCCAGCACTTTGGGAGGCCAAAGCAGGAAGATTGCTTGAGCTTAGGAGTTTGAAACCAGCCTGGGCAACATAGTGAGACCTCATCACCACAAAAATTTTGTTAAAAATAGCCAGGTGCCAGGCTCGGTGGCTCAGCCTATAATCCCGCGCCTTTGGGAGGCTGAGGTGAGTGGATTGCCTGAGCCCACGGGTTCGAGACCCGCCTGGGCAGTGAGACCTCATTTCTACAATAAATCAAAAAATCAGCCGGGCGTGGTAGCATGTACCTGTAATTCCAGCTACTCGGAAGGCTGAGGCGGAAGGATCGCCGGAGCCCAGCAGGTCAAGGCTGCGGTGGCCGGGAGCGGCCACTGCCCTCCAGTCTGGGCGACAGTGAGACTCCAACCCAAAAAAAAAATAGCCAGGCATGGCAGCATGTGCCTGTAGTCCCAGCTACTTGGGAGGCTGAGGCAAAGGATCACTTGAGCGTAGGAGGTCAAGGCTGTGGTCAGTCATGATCATGCCACTGCACTCCAACCTGGGAGACAAGTGAGACTCAACTAAAAAAAATTTTTGTTTGTTTTATATGAAGAAAAAAGATCCATAATCCGCTGCTTTCTAAGGAGGGTGGGTCCTAGTAACCAAGGGGTTTTTGGCTTGCTGAGCACAAAGTGATGGTCTTGGTAGAATGACCTTTCTCACCTTACTGAAGATTAAATTACTCTGAATAAGCCTGTGGTCAGGGGAGACACCCAGGAGCTAAAGGGGGTCAGCCAGAGCTGGAGAGCTTGAAAGGCTCCTTAATGGAAAAGATCAAGGGAAAATAAAAATGGCCAAGGGCTTAACCAGGGTCAAAAGCAAAATGAGAAAGGCTCAGGTACCAACATCAAAGTGGCAAGATTGAACTAAGCTTACAGAATCCCTTCCCCCAGGTTTTGGAACTGCATAAAGACCAGGAGAGCAAGGGGCTGAGGCTTTGATGGCCCTGTAGAGAGGGAGATGAGGCTGCAAGGCCGTATGAAGCATAGAGTTGGTCCTAAGCATCTCACACACCATCTTTATTCTGAGGACTGTCTTTGAACGAGGATTAAGAATACTACCACCCACTGGACTCCAAAGCAGCAAAAAATCTGGCTGTTTCTCCTGGGCCATAGGAGGAGGGGGAAAGACATCCTGGAGAACCCTGAGACCCTACACCACCCAAACTCACATTATATTATGGAGAAGCACCAAGCTGAAAAACTGATATAAAACTGGTCTGGAATTGGTGAAACTACCTAGGGAGAGGTTTCCAAGCTCAAGACTCCCACAAAGGAAGACAAATCTTTTGCCAAAGATGAAACTACAATCAGAAATTATAAACCATGCAATAAAAATGAATTGCTAGAGAAGAGGATAAGCCAAAACACAAATGGAAGAAGTCACACCTCAAGAACTCAACAGAATCAAGTAGAACACAAAAAAGGAAAATTTGAAAAAGAATGAAATAAAAATATTAGAAATGCAGCATGATTGGTGAATGGATTAAACAATAAAGTAGTAGACACAGCTGAAGAGAGAACTAGAAGGAAGGAAGATTGGAGGATATTTCCCAGAATGAAGAGAGGTAAAATGTTAGAAAATATTTAAGAAAAATTGAGAGATGTGTATAATGAAATGACAAGCTTTCCGTATAGCTAAAATGAATCCAGGGCAAATATAGAATAAGTATGGGAAAGGCAATAATCAAAGAGAGAAAAATTAATCATCTTCTAGGGTATAAGCCCCCAGAGTGAATATGAAAAACAAGTCCTAAGCAGGACACAGAATAAAACTGAAAAGTATCACAGACAAGCCGGGCTTGGTGGCTCAGCCTGTAATCCTGCACCTTTGAATAAGCCTGGGCTTAACCAGGGTCAAAAGCAAAATGAGAAAAGCTCAGGTACCAACATCAAAGTGGCAAGATCCCTTCCCCCAGGTTTTGGAACTGCATAAAGATCAGGAGGGCAAGGGGCTGAGGCTTTGATGGCCCTGTAGAGAGGGAGATGAGGCTGCAAGGCCGTATGAAGCATAGAGTTGGTCCTGAGCATCTCACACACCATCTTTATTATGAGGACTGTCTTGAACGAGGATTAAGAATACCACTCCTTTGGGAGGCTAAGGTGAGTGGATTGCCTGAGCCCGTAGGTTCGAGACCCGCCTGGGCAACTTGGTGAGACCTCATCTCTACAATAAATCAAAAAATCAGCCAGGCGTGGTAGCACATGCCTGTAATTCCGACAGAGTGAGACTCCAGCTCAAAAAAAAAAAAAGTATCAAAGACAGAAGTTTTTGGCTACCTACCAGAGAGAAAATATATTCTACTTACAGTCTTTATATGAAGGCTATCTTTGAATGAGGATTAAAGGCTCCTTATGGAGAACATCAAGGGAAGATATCAAATGGTCAAGCGCTTAACCAAGATCAAAAGCAAAACGAGAAAATCTCAGGTGCCAAAATCAAAGTGGCAAAGTAGATCCCCCAATATACTAGGAGACATTTCTCAACAGTAAAGACCCAACTGAAAATAATTATTCAAACGGTTAAAGGAAAAGAATGGTTCAGGGACCCCGTCTGCTTTTCCCCCCAAAAAATGAAAATGTGACCTTGCTGGTGCTGCATTTGTTTTGAGACTCATCTGTGTGACTTAGAGTAAGGGCGGGTATTGTTTATGTTACTTCCTTTGAAGTAATGATACAGGTGATACAAAGTGACTACCTTGTACAGAGAGTGTGACCTACAGCTAGGAGCTGTGTTGAAGGCACTGGAGGCCTGAAAGCTGGGCTGAGATGGGTTGAGTCTGCTCCTGCTTGTGTATCGGATGCGCGGTTTCTGCCAGGTTCCTGATTCCTCAGCCAAATAAAAGTTTAGAGTAAGGGAGGGGAAATGTGAGCAGGGAGGGTGGCTCAGGTGTGTCAGTGTGGCCTCTTCCTGCCAGCTTCAATGTTTCAATTACCCAAAAGTGTCTCAAGAATAGAAATCCTGAATACAACACAATGCTCATTAAAGAAACTGAATCTGTGACAAGATATTTCTTCAAAAGGGGCCCCAGGCCCAGAGGGTTTTTCAGATGAGTTTCATTGAACATAATATATTGTATGCAAGCTGTTTTAAACAACAGAAAAAGAGGGAAAGCTATCCTCCTCATTTTATGGAGCTGGTAAAATCAATTTTTGTTGTTGCCCAGACTGGAATGCAGTGGCATAATCAGGACTCACCACTGCCTAGACCTCTTGGGCTCAGGTGACCCTTCTGCCTCAGCTGCCCAAGTAGCTGGGACTACAGGCATGCACCACCACGCCTGGCGAACTCATTTTTAATTTTTTGTAGAGACGAGGTCTCGCTATGTTGCCGAGGCTGGTCTTGAACTTCTGTGCTCAAGCAGTCCTTCCCCTCAGCCTCCCAAAGTGCTGAGACCACAGGCATGAGCCACACCCCTTCCAGATGAAGCCAGTACACTCTTAATACCAACAGTTAATACGGACTGTAATTTTAAAATATAGGCCAGTCTTATTTCAGCATATAAAATCAAACATTTTAAATAAAATGATAGTAATCAAATGCCTACAAGCAAAGACACTGAAAAACACCTCACAGTTCTGGAGTAAGCATGAAAATAATTTAGGGCTGGGCCACAGAGTGAGGGACGGTTGGGGGCATATATATAGCAAGACTAATCGTGAGTTGGCAATTGCTTAAGCTGGGTGAGTGGTACACAGAGGTTTGTTTTGTACTATTTTGCTTTTGAATATGTTTAAAATTTTCCATAATAAAAAGCTTTTCGTTTTTGTTTTTTCAAAGCATTATGGCCAATCACCAGGATTTTTCCCCAAGGAAGGAGAGAACTTGTCTCAGGATTTCTTTGTGAAACACTGTAGGGTGTGCTGTGTAAACGTCCTCTGTCTTCTCTTTGGCAAAAAGTACACATTTCTTACAATGCTTTTACCTGAGAGAACTTGTGCTTTTGTAGGGCTTGAAGTATACAACCAAGGGACAGCTGATATGACGTTTCTGTGACTACCCCTCTGCATTGGAGCCCAGAGGCACCTAAGAACACATGCAATGCAATCAAAGACGTGTAAACGTCAGAACCAGGGAAAACATACAGACCGTGGAGAGATACATGCTTGTACTTTAGAGCAATTTTTATTTGTATGAAAAGAGCCGCTGACACCTGAACCAAGAAAATATTTCTGTGGCTAACTGCCCATGGACTGGCCCCTCAGCCTTGTGTGTAGCCTGCTCAAAACAACGGAGATCTCTCCCGACCCTGACATTCGTGAACATGGTGTGTTTCTGTACAAACTCCTAACACCTGGAAAGGTCACGTGGTGCCTGCTTTAATTTCAGGACAGGATTCCATGGCTCTGCAACTTGCATGACATTTTGCTAAGGTAAGAGACCCCTGGGCCTTGGCATAACCCCATGAGTTAAAAAAAAAAAAGAAACCTCAGAAAGTCCGGGGGTGGAGGGGAATACACTCCTAAAATCTCAACACTATATAAGCAAGAATCTAACTTTGACCTTTGAAGCACTGGCCTATTTCTCTGGAGTCCTTGTCTCCTGAATGGCCATTTCCAGCTTTTCACCTGAATAAACTTATAAGATGGAAACAGAAAATCACAACTGACTGACTCACTCTCCTGTGTGGTCTCTGGCCACATGGCTTTCCCTGTGTGGGTGCTGTGTCCTGCTGCCTTTGTTTCTGGCTCTGGTTTTTCCTAGTGCCTCCCTGGGACCCTCTCCTACCCTCCACACCCTGCCCACTCAGGGCTGATGCTCCCTCCTCTTCTGCTTTCTCTGCATGGGAGACTGACTCCCCCAGACACTGTAGAGATGGGGAGACGCCAGCTGCAGGATGCAGATCACCGAACGTCCTGCACAGGACCTGAGCCAAGCTGTCTGCGTGGGGCAGGGGCACACCGGCAGCCCCCTACGTCCACACGCTGAGGCTGAGCCACATCTTGCATCCATTAAGAGCAAAACCAACACTTCTGTCTACCAACCTTTGCCTGCTCTCTGGGCTGGTACCCTGAGTAACCCCACTTAACAGATGGTGAACTGACACCCAGGGACGCAAATATCTTCGCCCAAGAGTGTTCCCTTGACGAGTGGAAGACCGTGAGCTCCAAGCTAGGCCTGCCTGATGCTCAACTGCCATTTTCTAATGCCTTTTTACTGGCAGAGATGAAGGCCTGGAGTCCTCTATCTAAAACTGACACCCCCTCCCCATCCTTTTTTCTTTTTTAACAGACATGTAGCCTCAGGACAGCGTGTGGTTCTAGCTTGTTCAGCCCTGAAGAAAATGTACAGAGACATCTTACTGCGAGGAAAAGAGGGTACAGCTCTGAAAAGTGAGGAGTTGGCAAAGGAGGAGCTGGCAGGGATAAGGCTCCTGGTGGTCCATCTGAGTGGCTCGTTTGAGGTCATCTCTGGACGCTTACTCAAACGAAAAGGACATTTTATGCCCCCTGAGTTACTGCAGTCCCAGTTTGAGACTCTGGAGCCCCCAGCAGCTCCAGAAAACTTTATCCAAATAAGTGTGGACAAAGATCTTTCAGAGATCATTGCTACCATCATGGAAGCGCTAAAAAGGAAATAAGAATTATTCTGGATCAGTGGTCCAGGCAGAATGTGGTGTAAATCTCGATTCCATCCCAAAGCCAAATTTTAAATTTAATATTTAATGGGTACAATTTTATTAAGGTAAACAAACCACAATGTGTCGAGATAAACATGTGGGTATATTTTTAGGAATCGTGCTGGTTCATCGGGAGGAGAACAGAGAAGGAATTTTAAAAGTCAAGCTTGAAGTGTAAATTCATCTGCCCAATGAGATGATCAGAGGAAATTCTGTGATTGATGCTGGAAATCATTACCCCGTTTAGAACATTCTTGCGCCTATGTTTGTACTAATAAATGTAACCTGGCTATCCGTGACATCTCTTGGGAGCAGAAACAGGTGCAAGTCTTTTCATACTACACACCTAATTCTCTCTCTGTCCCTGAGCTGTGGTTCAGAGCAGTGGCCCTTAAGCTAAGGTCCCAAAAAGTACTGATGGGAGAAGAAGCCGATTTTGTCCAGTTCCTCAACACAGTCTTATCTACCCATCCTATCTACCAGCAACAATACCAAGTTTCTTGCCTTTTGGCTAAAATTACGTCAACTCAAAGTTGTAACAGTCTCTGGTGATCAACACCTTTTTACTGAGTTGTCTGTTATGTTAATTACATGCGTGATTTAAACACAGAAAATAACTGCTACATAAAGGGTAGAAGTTGGTCAACAGAATCTGTTTTTAGAGACAGGGTCTCAATCTGTCACCCATGCTGCAGTACAGTGGTGCCATTAGAGCTCACTACAGCCTCGAACTCCTAGGCTCAAGGGATCCTCCCATCTCAGTCTCCTGCATAGCTTGGACCACAGGCACATGCCACCACATCTGGCTAATTTTTAAAAATTTTTTGAGAGACAAGATCTCACTGTGTTGCCCAGGCTGGTCTCAAACTCCCGGCCTCAAGCGATTCTCCTGCCTCAGTCTCCCAAGTTGCTGGGGTTACAGGCAGGAGCCACTGCACTCAGCTCCACAAAATTGGATATGATAATAAAAAGGATCACTTTGATAGACTAAAGATGGAAAACGATTATCTTAAGCTGGGCATGGCGGCTCATGCCTATAATGAGGCTGAGACGAGAGCCCGGTGTTCAAGACTAGCCGGGAAACTTGGCAAGACCTTGTCTCTACAATAAATCAAAAAACTAGTTAGGCGTGATGGCACATGCCTGTGGTTCCAGTTACTTGGAAAGCTGAGATGGAAGGATCGCCTGAGCCCAGCAGGTTGAGCTTACAGTAGCCGTGAGTGTGGCAGTACATTCCAGTCGGCCACAGAATGAGACTCTGACTCAAAAAAAGAAAAAGAAAAACTATTTTAGAGAAAAAATTATGTTGTTCAAGTATGGGAAGCTGTCAAAATGGGCCATTTTTGAAGGTCTTGCCCACAGCGTCTGTGAATTTGCAGAGTATCCGAGCTGGAGACAGAACTCAGCAGGCAGCCCAAAGCACATGGCGGTGCTGCTGGGAATAGCCAAGGCATGGGACTTCAGGTTCAGTGATTTCAGGCTCCACTTTAAATAATTTGACACATGTGATCAGAAAAGGTCCTCTTACATTTCTCTGTCACTCTGCCCATCTGTGGCCTGGGGAATGTCTGTTTTGTGCACATGTCTTTACCTCTTTCCCAGCACTGGCCGAGCTTCCTTTTCAACAAGAGAACAACCGGGCACGGTGACTCATGCCTGTAATGCCAGCACGGTGGGAGACTGAAGCAGAAGGATTGCTTGAGTTCTGGGGTTTGAGACCGACCCAGGCAACATAGCGAGACCTCAAGTCTACAAAAAAATCAAAAACTTAGCTGGGCATAGTGGTACAGGCCTGTAGGCCCAGCTACTCAGCAGGATAAGGCAGAAGGATCGCCTGAGCCCAGGAGGTTGAGGCCACCGTAGCTGTGATCATGCCACTGCACTCCAGCCAGGTGACAGAGTGAGATTCCTGACTCAAACAACAACAAAAAACGGAGAGAAAGAGAGTGCAGCCGTGAGTCCAGTCTCCCCACAATTTAATGGCTTGACTTACGGTTTAAATATATATATATTTTTTTTTTTTTTTTTTTAAAGAGGATCATTTCTCCATATTGACAAATAAAAAGTACATGATTCATGTGTGAGACTCACTGACCCCGTCTAGCCCTCACTGTACAGAGAGGCAACCGGGGGTCCAGAAAACTCTCGTGAGCCCAGGCTGCTATCCACCCGCTCGCCTTCCTGTGTAAAAGTCATCCTTGATGGACACTAGGCAAGCAGAGAAAGCACTAGAGCTTCCAGGGCCATGAGAAGCAAAACCTTCCAATGGGCAGCAACTCAGGAGTTTGGAAGTGCTGGTGCATTCCCGGCAGGCAGCTCCTCGGGGCTCTAGCTGTACAGGTTGGCACGGGCCTGGTTTGAGCCCTGCCCCACATATGGCTCTGGGAAGGCGCTTTATGCCTTTACCCCAACCAGGGCTACAGGTTTAGAACCAAGTACCTTGTTTCCTTTTACAAGGACACGCCATTTTTGACTCAAGAGCTTAAGTGGCTTGTACCTGTAATCCCAGCAACCCAAGAGCCTGAGGTGTGAGTTCCACTTGAGGTTACGAGTTTGAGACCAGCTTGGGCAACATAGTGAGACTTCAGTCTCTCAATTTTTTTCTTAACTAGCCAGTTATGGTGGTCCATGCCTATAGTCCCAGCTACTCAGCAGGCTGAGGCAGAAGGATCGCTTGAGCCCTGGAGTTCGAATCTGCAGTGAGCCATGATCATGCTGCTACACTTCAGCCTAGGTGACAGAGTGAAATCTTGTCCAAAAAGAAAAAGGAAGGAAGGAGGGAAGAAAGAAAAGGTGCCAGTAGAGTGCAAGAGGTTTTCTGGGTGGATGGCCTTTGCCTAAGAACCTGTGGAGCTGTGGCTGTGCTCTCTGCCAAGCCATTTGGAGTAGCTCCTGCCGGGCTTTGGTCTAGATCAACCCTCGTGTTCAGGGTGCAGGTCCTTGAAGTTGTCCAGTTAGCGCACCGACTGGATGAGAGCCCCCCAATGGAGGAAGGAATCCATCAGCCTGTGGTGGGCACTCCGGAAGGCCTGAGGGCAGAAACACAAAAGTCTGGGCCCTCGAGTGGCTCAAGTCAGGGTGAGAGAAAGGCATCTTGTATTCTCTGGCACCAACTAGAGTCGTTCCGAGAGAGGAAGGATGCACCAAGGGCCTTGAAAACGGGGATTTCAGCCGGGCTTGGTGGCTCAGCCTGTAATCCCGCGCCTTGGGAGGCTGAGGTGAGTGGATTGCCTGAGCCCGCGGGTTCGAGACCCGCCTGGGCAACTTGGCAAGACCTCATCTCTACAATAAATCAAAAAATCAGCCGGGCGTGGTAGTGCACGCCTGTAGTTCTGGCTACTCAGAAGGATCGCCGGAGCCCAGCAGGTTGAGGCTGTGGTGGCCGGGAGTGGCCATTGCACTCCAGTCTGGGCGACCGAGTGAGACTCCGACTCAAAAAAAAAAAGTTTTCCCTGCCACTGCCATGTAGATGGGACTCAGCACAAACTGGGTATCCAATGGGGCCTTGCTTGCCAGACCTTACCCTGGGGTTCCCACCCCTGGCTGCTCATCAGAGTCGGCTGTGGAGCTTTCAGAGCCGAGACCTGGACCACCTTGTCATACACACAGGTGCTGTGTCAGTGGGCATGGAGGCGGCGGAAGGCATCCGTGCTTTTAGATTCCTCGGGTAGCCAGGCGCAGTGGCTCATGCCTATAATCCCAGTGCTTTGGGAGGCTGAGACAGGCTTGCTTAGCCTGGGAGTTCAAGACCAACCTGGTCGCCACAAAAAAATTTAAAAACTAGCCATGCATGATGGTATGTGCCTGTAGTACCAGCTACTCAGGAAGCTGAGGCGGAAGGATCGCCTGGACCCAGCAGGTCAAGGTTTCGGTGAACCGTGTCAGTGTCACTGCACTCCAGCCTGGGAAACACGATAAGCTGATTAAAAAAAGAAAACAGGAAAGGTAAAGTGCTCACACATGCTACACCATGATGAACCTTGAAAACCTTATGCCAGCGGAAGTGGCAAAAGTGAAAGACGCCAGACACTCAAGGCGTAGGACTCCATGTATATGAAAAGTCCAGAATAGGTGACTCCATAGAGACAGGAAGTAGATCAGTGGGTTGCCAGGGAATGGGGGAAGGTGGGAACTGGGACAGGCTGCTAATAGGTGCACAGTTTCTTTCGGGGATGAATGGAGATGTCCTGGAACTACACAGCAGTGGTGTTTGCACAGCGTAGTGAAACATACCGAAATCCTCAAAAGCGTATGTTTAAATGGTGGATTCCATGATACGTAAATTTATCTAGCATTTTTTGGTACTGGCATTTATCACAATAAAACAATACATCAATCAACACAGCAAATGCACCACGGGTGTGGAAGGAAGGGCACAACCCCAGCACAGACGCCTCCCCACCCTCAGCTGGAAGAAACTCTCAGTGCAGGAGGCAGCAGGCCTGAATCTATTCTCACACACCTCTTACTCCTAAAAATGAGTCCTGTGTTTTTTGGGGGTTTTTTTGGAGTTGGAGTCTTACTCTGTCACCCAGACTGGAGTGCAGTGGCCGCTCCTGGCCACCGCAGCCTCGACCTGCTGGGCTCTGGCGATCCTTCCACCTCAGCCTTCCAAGTAGCCAGAACTATAGGCGTGCGCTACCACACCCGGCTAATTTTTTTTATTTCTTGTAGAGATGAGGTCTCGCCAAGTTGCCCAGGCGGTTCTTGAACTCACAGGCTCAGGCAATTCACTCACCTCGGCCTCCCAAGGCACGGGATTACAGGCTGAGCTACTAAGCCTGGCTGAGTCCTGTATTTATATTTTTTTTTTCCTTAATTATAGAAATAGGGTCTCATTAGTTGTCCAGGCTGGTCTCAAACTCCTGTTTGAGACAGGATCCTTTCACTTCAGCCTCCCAAAGTGCTGTGAATACAAGCATGCCCCGCCCTTGCCAGGCCTGAATGATTTCTGTGTTTAAACATCAATATTTGCCTCACAACACGGCCTAAGTGCAGGTCAGCTACTTCACCTTCAACCTCCAAAGCTTCGATCTGTTCCAATGCTGGAGGCATAGGCTGTGTGGGATCCACCGAAGGGGGCCTGTGTTCTGTGGTCATTCTAGCTTTGAGGACACTTTTGACTGTGATTTTTATTTTATGACTGCCTTAGAAGACAGCAGAGATAGGGTTTCGCCCCTTGGTGGCAGGAATGGTGAGCTGGAGGCAAACCCTGATGTGGAGGCTGGAGGAAATGCAACCTCACGTAACTGGCTCATCCAGGGGCCACCGCCCTTGGCCTGGGCACTGCTGGAAGCTGGGGAAAGAGAAACGAGGCGAAGCTGTTCTCAGAGAGTGGGGGTCTGAACAGGGAGACAGACCGCTCCAAGCTCCTATTACAGCCTAGGGACATTGGAAAACTTAGCACCTTGACAGTATGGCGGCTCCCAGCCCTCCAGAGGTCAGGGGGAAAAAAAAAAAAAGCCAGTGGCCCTCCATGAGGAAGGCACCTTCTCCAAGAGATGTTTGAGAAGTTTGTAGGGATGTTTTTAGTGGTCCCAGTGATGGTGACGAATGCGGGGGAGGTGGGTGTAATGGCATGGAGTGGGCGGTAGCCAAGGATTCTAGACTTCATGCAACATGTTGGCAGTTCTTCACAAAAAAGAACTGAGCTGGGCGAGGTGGCACGTGCCTATAATACTAGCTATGCGGGAAGATTGCTTGAGCCAAGAAGTTCAAGACCGGCCTGGGCAACACAGCGAGACCCCATCACTAAAAAAAATTCCCTCAAACGGATTTTCAAATATCCTCCTGCTAGGCATTTGTGAAAAACTTGTTTATAATCAGGGAAGTGCAGAATCTATTTGATACAAAAATATTTTTTGCAGTTTTAATACACTTTGAAATTTCCAAGAATGCAATAACCTTGTAGACAAAGGGAAAATTGTACTCTTTTTTTTTTTTTTTTTGAGTTGGAGTCTCACTCTGTCACCCAGGCTGGAGTGCCATGGCATACTCACGACCAGCATCAACCTGCTGGGCTCCGGTGATCCTTCCGCCTCAGTCTTCCAAGTAGCCAGAACTACAGGCACGCACTACCATGTCTAGCTAATTTTTTATTTATTTTAGAGACGAGGTCTCACCCAGTTGCCCGGGCTGGTCTCAAACCCACGGGCTCAGGCAATCCACTTGTCCCGGCCTCCCAAATTGCTGGCATTACAGGCTGAGCCACCGAGCCCAGCCCCATTTTATTTTTAACCTTACCAAGAGTCTTTCACCATTTCAGAACATCATGATATATTTGTCACCAGTGCAACATACCGACATACATGCACCTGCCTCTGTCATGCTTTGGGTGAGCCACCGATGAGCACAATCAGTGGATCTGATAATTAATTACTCTCAGATGCTCACCTAGTGTAGATGTGCTCAAGCACTACACGTTGAAACACAGCTGATGAATAAAGCCACTTTCCTTTTATGTCTATTACAGTAGTTAAGGCATCGCATTTGTTACTTGCTTAGGTAAGTTTTACTAGTAATTAATTTCATGTTGAGATGGCAAAGAGGACATTAGAAAATAGTTGTTAAAAAAGGAGGCGCTGAAGCTGGTAGCTTGAGAAGCACGGCTCTGGCCTTCCCAAAGCAACCTCGGGGAGGCCGAGGCGTAAGCCAGTTCTACTCTATGGTGGCTGGGGCAGGGGGACACAGCAAGCACAAACAGACCTCCAGCAGCCAAGACTCAGCGTGTCCTAGGCTCAGGGGCCTGGAATGTTGCTCCCCATGCCGCAAATACCACTCACCACCCCCTCTGCAGGCCCTCCCACCACCACCACCACCCCTCGTCTCCACTCCCACCACTGGAGGAATTCCAGATTAAACATTTTCCACAGCCGGGCATGGTGGTGGCCACAGGCAAGACACCCCCCCTAGGGGATGTCACTAAATGCCTCAGAGGTCAAGTGCTCACATGTGCCTCTGCGCTGGATAGCAAACTTGTTTCCAGTGCACAGAAGTACAAGAACAGGCAGGAAATTAAAACAGACTGACGTTAACCGAAGGTACCCTCGACCAGGGATTTTAAATTTTGGGGAACCGTAATATGCAAGTCTACCTTCACTGAATAGCAAATTAGCAAGGAAGCAGGCTTTGATTAGACGTGCGACCTTCTTAAGCCATGTTGAGCATCAACGTGAGGAGTCGTTTAGACCCGGCGTCCCGGGATCCAGGTGTGACATGTGGGTTGGTGTGCTTTCCTGATGCTCTTCCATCCCTCCAGTGGAGTCTCCTCCCCAGCAAGCTCCTTGGATGCTGTGGAAACTGAACTCCTCTTTGAGGGAGAGGCCTGGGAGGACCCAGACAACCCTGATGTTGGCTATCTTTAAGACATGCCCTAATTAATGACTCCAGCAGATGGCACTGGGGAAATGTTCCCAAACTGTCACAGTCCATGGCAAGACTGGAAAACCTGAGTGCCCAGAGGGTGTGGCAAACCCAACGCTGGTGGGATGTGGCAGACTGTGAAGACCGAGACAACATGAAAACCACATGCCGTATCTAAACAGAACAGCCACTACGCGGCTCCAGATAATGCAGGAATACACCTGCCCTGAACACACCCATTCCTCATTGGATAAGGTAGAACACACCCAATCGAGAATCGTGGAAGAATCTCAGCAAGAAGCCAGAATGTGAGAGCATCTGGTTGCACTGGAGGTTGTCCGAGGAAGGGCTCAAGGAAGCAGGACTCTAGCTGGATGCCACATATGCTAGAGGACTCGGTATCTTAAACAAGATGAGAAGCGAGGTGAAAGCTGTAACTGGTGAAGAAGCACCATTGTCAGGACAGGGTGATGTTTGGCTAATTATTTTTTGTAGAAAGAGGGTCTTGCTAGGTTGCCAGATTGGTCTCCAACTCCTGGGCTCAAGCAATCCTTCTGCCTCAGCCTCTCATAATGCTGGGATTATAGGTGAGAGTCACCACCTGTAATACCAAACTAGCTCCTGGATGACAGAACAAATTTTCTTTTTCTCACTGTCACTAAAAGTCTTTTAGGTCTCAATTTGAAAGTTGGGGACATATCATTTATCTTTACAGTGACAAGTAAAGAGCGCAAATGGGAGGTTGAATGCCCCTTTCTCAAGAAATGAGTATTTGGCAGGTTTTCCAACTAAGTAAGGGCCAGGTTGGAGTAGCTGGTTATATCCCAAGGTCACAAGGCTAAGTGACACGAAGTAGTGGGTTAATGTCTCAGGACATATACCACTTCCCCTTCTGTAGCTATGGCCCTTGTAAGTAAGCGATGTGGAACTGAAGATCTTGAGAAGTTGTCCCATCTCACCCAACTCCAGCCAACATGTTTGTCCAAAGGGTCTAAGTAAAAATGTCCCCGTTTTAGCATGTATCAATACTTCATTCCTCTTTGCTGCTGAATAATATCCTATTGCATGGATATACCACATTTTAAGAATTCCTTTCAGCCGGGCTCAGTGGTTCAGCCTGTAGTCCTGCGCTTTGGGAGGCTGAGGTGAGTGGACTGCCTGAGCCCGCGGGTTTGAGACCCACCTGGGCAACTTGGCGAGACCTCATCTCTACAATCAATCAAAAATTAGCCAGGCGTGGTAACGCACGCCTGTAGTTCCAGCTACTTGGAAGGCGGA
>NW_007259427.1:335795-339017 GCF_000164805.1 Carlito syrichta
AAAAAAAAAAAAAAAAAAAAGAATTCCTTTCATCACTTCATTGGTATTTTTCCCCCCACTTTTTTGCTATTAAGAATAATGCTGCTATGAACACTTTGTGGGGACACTTTATTATCATTTTACTTGGATATATACATACTATACATGTAAACTAAACAGTGAAATTCCTGGATCAAATGTTAACCTAAATCTTTTGAGAAACTACTGAACTGTTTTCCAAGTGGCTGCACCATTTTACATTCCCACCAGCAATGAAAGAGGGTTCCAATATCTCCATATTCTCACCATCACTTGTTACTGGTCTGTCTTCATGATTACTGCCATCCTAGTATGTGTGCAGTGTTATTTCTTTAGGATTCTGATTTGCATTTCCCTAGTGATTGAGATCATCTTTTCACGTTCTTATCGGTGATTTGTTTCTCTTCTTTGGAGAAATGTCTGTCCAAATCCTTTGTTCATTTTTAAAAGTTGTCTTTATTATTGCGTTGTAAAAGTTCTTTATCAGCTATGACTCACAGACATCTTTCTCCCATTCTGTGGTTCGGGTTGTCTTTGCATTTTCTTCATCATTTCCTTTAAAACACAAACATTTTTAAGTTCAATAAAGTCCACCGTATCTACTTCTCATTGGTTGTTTGTGCTTTTGGTGTCCTATCTAAGAAACCACTGCCTGATTCAAAGTCACAAAGATTAACACCTGTGTTTTCTTCTAAGAGTTTTATATAGCTTTCACTCTTCCATTTATGTCTTGGCTCCATTTTTGAGTTAGTTTTTTGATAAGAATATGCATTTTCACAAGATCCCAGGTGATTGGTATGCACAACTGAAGTTGAGAAGCACTGCATTAAATTATTCATAAATTCCCATTTCCTGTAAACCCTTGGTTTCTAACTCTGGCAGCATATTAAAATCACTTCGGGAGTTTTTAAAGCGTATGCCTGAGTCTCATCCAGATCTAACAATTCCACTTAGTCTGGGGTGGCCTTATTTTGTAATCACTTTAGTTGATTCTAATGTGAAGCAAGGGTTGAGAATTACCACCTCTTTGCAAACATTTTCCGTAGCCCTCAATTTCATGAGAATGTCGACAAAATTATCACTTGCCTCACCATCTAATCAATGTTTCAGGTCTTTCTCATCTGAATAGAAATCCTTAACATCAAGCAGACACTCTTTCCATATGGGATTCCCCCATATGCCTTTGTTAGGCTAGTTTGCACCCACTGCCTGCTTATTATGGTATGCTGGGACTTCCAACAGTGCCACATTAAGTAAGACTGGGATCAGGGTCCACAGCACGTAAGTATGAAGTAGGCTTAGTGTCTGTGGTTTGATGCAAATCACAACTTCATCAAGAAGTCATGTTGGACCAAGCACAGTGGTTCAAGCTCCCAGCTCTTTGGGAGGCTGAGGCAAGAGGACTGCCTGAGCTCAGGGGTTTGAGACCAGCCTGGGCAATTTGTCGAGACCTCATCTCTACAATAAAATAAAAAAATTAGCCAGGTGTGGTAGCACATGCATGTAGTTCCAGCTACTTGGAAGGCTGAGGTGGAAGGATTGCCTGAGCACAACAGGTTGGCCCTGAGCGTGCCACTGCACTCCAGTCTGGAAAACAGAGTAAGACTCTGACTCAAAAAAAAAAAAAAGTCACGTTGGGCGGGGAGGAGAAAGACATGAAAAGAGGAAACAGAGAACGTCAAGACTGTTTTGGGAAAACCAAAGATCTCAGGTTGGCCAAGATGTGGTCTACAACCTGCAACATTTTAACATCACCTGGTTATCATGTTCAATTTGAGGCATTACCTGTCCTAGGTCTTTCTGTTCCGGTTTTGTTTTCCTGAAGGGTAGGGATAGGAATGAGTAAAACATTCAGGTCTCCCTTTACAAACCCAGAACCACAGAAACTATTATAAATTGAGACTCCTACCATAAACAAAAATAACTCAAATGGAATAGTTATCTTTAAAAATGTAAGAACTGAAACCATGAAACTTAGAAGAAAACATATGGAAAAATCTTCATGATTTAGCAAGGAATTCTTAGCTGCAACACCAAAAGCACACGCAAAAGAAAGAAAAGGACTTCAATAAAATAAAAAACCTTTGTGCAAAGGGCATTAACAAGAAAGTGAAAAAGCAATCCACAAAAAGTTTTACAAATCATACATCTGATAAGGGTTTAGTACCCAAAACATACAAATAAATCCAAAAACTCAACAAAAAACACAATGGTGGGTAAAGGACTTGAATAGACATTTCTCCAAAGGTTACAAATGGCCACTAAACAAATGAAAAGATACTTATCATCATAAAGTCATTAGGGGAATGCAAATCAAAACCACAATGAGATACCACTTCATACTGGCCTTAATTTAAAAGGTGGGGGAGGTAACTGTTACCAAGTATGTAGATAAACTGAGACCCACCTACTGCTGGTGGGAATGAAATGGTGCAGCCACTACAGAAAAGTCTGGCAGTTCCTCATGTTAAAAAATAGAATTATCATTATGACCCAGCAATTCCACTCCCAGATATACACCCAAAGTTACATGAAATGTCAGAAGAGAAAGAAAAGGAAAACAGATTTAATGGCTGCCAGGGGCTAGGGTGAGGAGGAAATAGGGAGTGAGTGCTTAACAGCTATAGGGTTTCCTTCCAGGATGATAAAAAAAAAAGTTCTGGATGATGGTGATGGCTATACAATATACTGGGCCTGGAGAACTCACTTTCAAGACAGCTGTTCTCGAACCTGTGGGCTCAGGCAGTCCCCAGGCTGGAGTGCATATACCTAATGCTATGGAATAGTACCTTGAAAATGGTTACAGTGGTAAATTTTGTTATGTGCATTTGACCACAATGTTTAAAAAGAAAAAGAAAACCGGAGATCTTTCCCACAGATCAAGCCTATCTCACTAACTTTATTATCACATGGCAGGAAGTAGACTAGAATGCACGCTTCCCTTTGGACAGACTGCTTCCCAAAGAAACTCAGCTCCTTCCACAATATTCAGAAAGCAGCTGTGGCACCACTTCCCTTAGAAAGGCATGAACATGTGGTCAGCCAGTTTTCAGTGGGAAACTGTCAGGGGAGGTGGGGGGGTGAGATAGGTAGTTGAGGGAAACTGCTAGGGAAGGAAGGGGCATACCTCATCAACAAGGGTACCTGCACGATCAATGTTTATATACCTAACCCTGAAATGTACCCCACATCTTTATAATAAAA
>NW_007259427.1:339204-339903 GCF_000164805.1 Carlito syrichta
CAAAAAAAAAAAAAAAAAAAACTGGCAGCTCTCATCTTCCTTGAAATACTTGCTCTGGAAAGCCATCCACCAGATTGTAAGGAAGCACAAGCAGTGCTGTGGAAATGCTCACGTGAACAGGAACAGAGACCCTGAAAGCATTCCCAGATTCAACCATCACCTGAACAAGCTGTCTTGAAAGTGAGTTCTCCAGGCCCAGTCAAGTTGCTCTAGCTGTAAACACCAAGCCCTGCCAAAATTGTTCACTTGTGAACAAGGTATGTTCTAATCCTCCAAGCTGTGATAACTACATCACAGTGAAATTAATAACTACAGAACAAATTTCCTCCCCTCTATGAGAAGTGAAAAATGTTTCTGAGTAACTTTTTTTTTGAGTTGGAGTCTCACTCTGTCGCCCAGGCTGGAGAGCAATAGCATGTTCACGGCCACCACAGCGTCGATCTGCTGGACTCCAGCGATCCTTCTGCCTCAGCCTTCCAAGTAGCTAAACTACAGGAGCACGCTACCATGCCCGGCTAATTTTTTGGTTTATTGTAGAGATAAGGTCTCCCCAAGTTACCCAGGCTGTTCTTGAATCCATGGGTTCAGGCAATCCCCTCACCTCGGCCTCCCAAAGTGCTGGGATTACAGGCTTGAGCCACTGTGCCCGGCCCTGAGTAACTTTTTAAAAAAATCTAGCTTGGCTGGGCTCAGTGGCTC
>NW_007259427.1:339962-363224 GCF_000164805.1 Carlito syrichta
CGGGTTCGAGACCCGCCTGGGCAACTTGGCAAGACATCATCTCTACAATAAATCAAAAATGAGCCGGGCGTGGTAGCGTGCACCTGTAGTTCCAGCTACTAATTGGAAGGCTGAGGCGGAAGGATCGCCGGACCCCAGCAGGCGAGGCTGCAGTGGCCAGGAGCGGCCACTGCACTCCAGTCTGGGCGACAGAGTGAGACTCCAACTCAAAAAAATAAAACAAAACAAATCTAGCTTGAATGCACAAGTGATTACTTATACCCCATTAAAGAATTAGGCCTCACACTTGGGGGAAACTGTACTGAGAGTGTCCAGATGTGCCTAGCCCTGTTCTAAGCAGTGTTAAGCAAGACAGTGGGATTAGGTAGTCAGAAATACATACAGGTAGGATTACAAATTAAGGGTATGCCTCATCACTGTTCCAGCTTAGGGAAAATTTCAATCTTGTTTGATGCACTCTCACCCAAGCAAAAATACTGGGGGGCAGGGAAGGTGGGGTTGTGGGGGGGATGACTTTCCCTCTCCTTCAAAAAGGGTTGGCCACAAGGATGGTAGTTCAGATGAGCTGGACAGGTGCCACTTCTACTGACAAAAAAAGGCAGACCCTGCTGAGTGAAATGATGGCTGGAAAGACAAAGAAATCCTCTCCTTCACATTTTAGCCCATGTAACAAAGGTGTGAATTTTATTTAAAACAAAACAAAAACCTACTCTGAAATTCAAAAGCGAGCTAATACCGCCTTTCTGTACTTTTTGGTAGAAGACAACTACCTGGTCAAGTTGCAGCCCCTCTCCCCCCTCAACGATCATTCCAGTTAAAACACAAACATGCTACAGCGTCTCCCATCTTAAAAGAGAGCAAAAGACAACCCTCTCCCCACAGCTACCGCCCACCCCATTTCTGAGTCTCTTTACTTCAAAACTGCGCCTGCTGATACCTCAGTGTACTCTAACCAACCACAACTTTACCCCATCACTCCAAACCCCTAGTCATAGCCGTGAGGGTCCTCTACTAAATATACGGGGTTAATAGTCAGTCCATAATGAGTAACTGAAGCAGCAGCGCATTTAAGCGTTCTCCTTGTGAATAAGTTTCCTCATTCACTTTCAGGACCTCTCTTGGTTCTCAACTTATGACCTACCTGTCCACTATCCCCTTGGCAGCTCCTCCACTTGCCTCCTTAATGTCTCCACTGAGATGTTCAATCAAGTACATACATCCAGCTGAACTCATCAAAGTCAAACCTCTGGTTTCGACTCCTTCCCACGTTTCTCTGTTGGTTGTCCTGCTTGACACGCCTTTCTTGCTCTGAAGCACATACCTCTACTATTAGTAAATCCAACTGGCTCTAACTTCAGAACATAACCCCACAATCTGACGTCTTGCCAGCTCCACTGCAACCTGCCCACCCAGTCCCAACCCTCTAGAATCTCTCACCTAGACTGTTACCTCCCAAGTCTCCCTGGTTCCTCTAGTGCAGTGATTCTCATCTAAAAGCTTGTTAGAAATGATAATTCTCCCTCAACCTCAGAACTATTAATCACAAACTCTGGGGGTGGGAAATAAAAGTCCACGTATGAACAAGTCTTCCAAGTCAAACACGTGAACCATCCCATCCACCCCATGATCTCTCCAGTCTTATTCCCTGTACCAGTTTCCCTCTAGATCATCTTGCCCACCCACACTGGACTCCTTGTAGTCTACAATGAGAAAAAAAATAAACTTTTTATTTGAGGAATGCAAGCCCCTTAAATTACCAGGTCCAGGGAGGCATTTAAAATGGGACAGCAGTCACGTCTCACACCCCATTGAGCTAAAGCTCTTAAAGCTGCTTGCCAAGTAGCCACAAAATGCCATAAGCTACATACCGTAGCGCATACTCTCATACTTAACAATGTATACTCAATCACCAATCAATGTGATTTCTGTAAGCCAATGGGAAGTTCTGTCAAAACTTTTTATCAGCCAACTTCTTGTTCACTACTACTTTTAAAAGTGTGCTGGTGGCCAGGCATGGTGGCTCACACCTGTAATCACAGCATTTTGGGAGAGTGAGGCGAGAGGATCACTTGAGTCCAGGAGTTCAATACCAGCCTGGGCAACACAGTGAGACCTTGTCTCCACCAAAATATAAAAAGCTAGCAGGGCGTGCTGGCACATGCCTGTAGTCCCAGCTACTAGGGAAGCTGAGGTAAAAAGATCGCCTGAAGCCGGGCTCAGTGGCTCAGCCTGTAAATCCTGCGCCTTTGGGAGGCTGAGGTGAGTGGATTGCCTGAGCCCGCGGGTTCGAGACCCTCCTGGGCAGCGAGACCTCATCTCTACAATAAATTTAATTCCAGCTACTTGGAAGGCTGAGGCGGAAGGATCACCAGAGCCCAGCAGGTCGAGGCTGCGGTGGCTGGGAGCGGCCACTGCACTCCAGTCTGGGCGACAGAGTGAGACTCCAACTCAAAAAAAAAAAAAAAGATCGCCTGAGCCCAGGGGGTTGGGGCTGTGGTGAGCCATGCTTGTCCCAAGGAATTAGGAAAATAACCTGGCACTCAACAGATATCTACCCTTTTTGAGGCTATGGTTGCCTATGTGAAAAAATACAGAAAAGTTGAAGGGGAATACTTGAGGTTACTCAGGTATCTACCAGAACAATTTTAGAGCAGAAAAATGAAAGAAAAAAAAAAAAAGAACAAAATGCCATAAGGTGAATGGGAGGAACAGAATGCAACAATTGACAGTAAAGCCTGAGAAGTTCTGGCCCAGGTATGGTTACTCATGCCTGTAATCCCAGCACTTTGGGAGGATGAAGCAGGAGGATCGTTTTAACCAGGAGTTTGAGACCAGCCTGGACAACGTAGCAAGATATCATTTCTACAGAGAAAACAGAAAAGAAAAGAAAGAATAAATCAGCCCGGTGTGGTGGCATGCCTGTGGATCACTTGAGCCCAGAAGATGGGGGCTGCAGTGAGCTGTGACTGCAACACTGCACCCCAGCCTGGGCAAGAGAGCAAGACCCTGTTTCTTAAAAAAAAAGAAAATTTTAAAAGGCTAAGTAATTCAGAGGTAATCAATTACTAGATTAGAAAACTTCAGAAATGAGCCCAGAAAGAATGGTAAGCTTTATTTAAGCCAAAGAAGACAAAGAAATACCACACCAGAGAAGAGATTTACTCAATATAGCTTTTCATTAAGTGTGCTGTTTATTGAATATAGCACTAATGAAAAATAGTCAAGTAAAAGAGACGGTCTAATAAGATTGGAAAAAGCTGGATAAAACCTTAAATACAATTCTTTAATGTAGGACTTTTCTTGTTGGCTTTAATGTTAATCTCTAAGAGAGGAAGTACAATTTGCAGTATCTCCCTGCCTTAACCACACTTTTTTTGGTTATATATATGTGGATATATGTGTGTGCATATATGGCTTAGGTTCACTTCTGTCACTAACATATTGTTATCCATTCTGTTGTAGTTTGTGATCTGCCTATTATATTAACAAAATAATGTGTTTCCAAACAAAAGACCTCTTTTATTACTATATATAAACCAAGTCTGAAATCATAAGATTCTATACATTTATTTGATTGTTCAGTATTTGCTACACTTTGTTTAGGATATCACAAATATTCTGCTTGGGAAATCATATCCTGAAATGTTATTTTCACACCACTATTTCTTTAATTTGTACTAAATAACTCAATTAAAACAATTTAAACCTACAGCATTTTAAGCATCTTTTTAGTATATGGAAGAATTTTAAATATTTTTAACCCCTTAATAAGCATTCACATCTAAGATAAAAATACTGGAAACAAACAACAATAACAAAAACATAACCACTGCACAGTTTAAAAGTACTTAAGAGATCACTCAGTCCAGTGTACCCGATAATCCTCACCACTACATGCATAATAAAAAAAAATCATGATGCCTCACTTAATGTCCAATAATCAGTCAGATATCAAAAATGCAAGTAGAACTCAGGGTCCCTACCTTCCCAGTGAACTATCTTTTTCATATACGACAATACAGCGTACACAACATTTTAATTGGAGAAGCCTGAAAAACTAATAAAGAATAACAAAGTGTGATAAAATCTGGGATGAATCAACTTCAACTGCCCTTAAGAGACAAGGCTAGAGAAAGTAAATTGAAGACATATTTTTCCTTCTACAAAAGAGGCAAGACAAACCAAGTGTAAAAGCTAGAGATTTATTGTTATTTTGTGATTAATAAATCATCAAATTGGTTATGACACTATCCCACACTGTATTTCACCATTCACCAGTACAAAAGTTTAAACCAGATTGAGGCATAAGGTAGAAAGAGCAAAGACACATAAATACCGTCCTTAACAGTCTCCTCTAGTCATGCCTCCACCCTAACCTTTGTACGTTTTCCTCCTGGGAAAGGTGTCAGAACAGCGCATGGACTGGTGGGCAATCTGGTCTCTTGACCTTTTTTAAAAGCAAGCAACTTACAGAAGTAATGGAATTCAACTTGTATTTCCCTTGATTTTATTGGTCTGAACTCATTTTAGATTACTTGAATATTTTAATTTCCTGTAACTGTACATGAGAGAATATAATGACCTAAGAGAATACTGAACCAGAGCCAGCCAAATATATCACTGACCCTAAATTATGTTTTAATTGGTCCTAAAGGAATGTACCACCCCAAGAGTTTGAGAATTAGGCAAACAGAACTTCTCTGGGAAGGGAAGAAAAAGGCTATAGAACAGCCAAATGTACTCAACATTGTTAAAACGGCTCTTTGTTTTTCACCCCTGAATTATACTTCTTTACTACACTATATGCACAGAAATCCTAACAGAATCTTGGTTGCCAGTATTATTTATGCTGGCCAAATCCAGGATAGATTCTGCTGACCCTCCCACTTCCAAGCCCTTCTCTGAAGCTCTGAAAAGCACAATATTTAACTATTTCTTAAGAGAACTACCAAAACACTTCAGAAACAAGTGGCTCACAAATCATCTTAAATTCGTGTATTGCCTGTGCATGAGAAAACGAATAAACCCAAAAGATAGTTCTATTTTTTATATGACGATTAAAAATAACTGAGACATCAAGACACTTTCAGTGAAAGCAACATTTCAATTACAAATTGTAATGCCTGTTAAACTACCTATGGGAGAAGCTGAAAAGTCCTAGGCAAATGCACTTTTGGGTATACTACAGTGTTCCTTCAGTCTGCACAAAAATTAAGGTAATTTACAGTCAATCTGCGAATGTTGAGACAATGTTACATTATGGTGTCTGTACAATTAAATGTCCTTAAAGAGATAACCAGAATCAGCTTTTCTACTCTATTTTCAACAAACCTATCCGGCACTTTTGCTGGGAGATGTTCCTCAAAGATGCTGTAAGATTCTATACAATTAGAAAACACTCAGTTTTAAGAGTATTTCCCAACTTCACTTTTTTGGTTACAGGTATTTTGCTCAGATGATCTATTGCAGAATATTTCTAGAAACGCAGTCCCAAATGTGCATACTCTATACTGTATACAAATAAAGCAAAAATTGTCAGTAGTATAAATCTTACAGCATTTTGTTTGCAAAAATACATGCCAACGTCACAATAAGCAATATTGTACCACAAATTATAGGGCGCAAATGATATCCTTCTTTTTAATGCTTTTATTCTACATAAATTACTACCACAGGCTAATGTTTAAAAAGCAAATAAATTGGACAGATGCAGGACAAAAATCTGTTCACCCAACTACAAAAGGTGATGTTTTTAAAAAATTACAATAAATGCAGAAGTGATGCATGCAGTAGCCTTAAATGAAAAAGCATTGATTCCCACTGTTCCAGGAAAGAAAAACACAGAAAAACCCACAATCTTACTGCACTCCACCTTAAAATGCATCATATTGGGTTTGTTTATATCAGCACAGAATTTCAAGAGTCGAAATGAAACTAAAGTGGGCATTTTAAAGTTTTGAGAGCCGTTATCAAAAATAAATTACATTTTTTTTCAAGATACAGAAATGCTGCTATGATGGCTGGGAGCCCAGTAACCTTTCAATAGCTGCATTGATATCACCTCCTGTTGCTATTAGTGCTTGCAAGTTTGCTTCACGGTTCAAAAATCCCATTGCACTGAGTTGTTCCAGTTGTTGCTGAAATCTGACTTCTGGATTCTGTAGCTGTTAAAAAGAAAAAAAAATTTAATCTAACTCCAAGGGAAACCAGTCCATGTCACACCTAAATGACTTTTTAAAACAATTTAATTGCCTTTTTTATAACATATGCTGGCTTACTGAGCATTAGAAGCACTCTCCTCTCTTGAAACATATCCAACAAATTTAAAAGTTTATTAACACTTCACTTTTTTATTTTCAAGAGTCTAGTTTAGACAAGACACAGCAGCTCGCGCCTATAATCTCAGTACGTTGGGAGACTGAGGTGGAAGATTGTTTGAGCTCAGGAGTTCAAGATCAGCCTGGGCAAACCTCATCTCCACAATATAAGAAATTAGTTGAGTGTGGTGGTGCATACCTGTAGTCCCAACTACTCAGCAGGCTGAGGTGGAAGGATCACCCAAGCCCAGGAGGTCAAGGCTGCAGTGAACTGTGATCATTCCACTGCACTCCAGCCGGGGTGACAGAGTAAGACCTCAACTCAGAAGGAAAAAAAAATACACACACACACACGCACACAGTCTAGTTTATATCCTAACAATTATGTCAAATGGATCACATAACTCTGCCTTGAAAAAAAAAGCACTTAATAAACTACAACCATTATTCTAGAGGCTCATAAATATGCAGAAAAATGTAAAAGTATATGTACAAATAATTTAGAATTAGATTATTTATTTCTGTGTGACTACTGACCAACTGAGTAAGTGAAAGGACATAGCATGGAGTTAATACAGCCAAAGAGTAGCCATTTGAACATTGCCTAGATCTGTCATATTTTTCTAGCAGTTCACTTAACTCACCCTCTAATCACTAGCCAAGGACAGAACCGGTTTCTCAGAGGCAACTAAACCCCCTCCCCAGCTTGTTTTATACTAATTAGCTTTCCTATTTCAAGTACTTGCCTCCACCCATAAGTTAACCCAATCAGCCCTTGATGACCTTCATGACAGGCAGACTCCATCACCATGGCAGCAGTTATGTGACTGGCCTACCCATCTGCCCACCATCTATCACCTGACATCAGTACCTGTCCCCTCTGTGATGACATGGAGCAGACCACCCCCCAACCACCTTAAAGACCTGCCCCCATCAAGGGGAATGTTTAAAAGCACTCAACCTCTAGCAGCTACGGGCCATTTCCTTGCTAAGCAACGGTCTGACCATGTGTGGAACTCCCTCCTCTCTGTCAACAACCTTAAGACTGCATTTTTCATTAATCCAAACACTAAAAATTGTCATTTTTTTCCTTCTTTTTGGAAATTTCTAACATTAAAGAATATAAAACATGAAAAGAAAAGAACTGTTACCTGAGGATTTACTCCAGCTAGAGCCTGCAGCATTTGCTGAATAAACTGCTGGTGTCCAGGTTCGGTGGTTCCTGCTGTGGGGCTTGTGTTTTCACTAGGTGCAGCAGTAGACCCATTGGTTCCTGAAGAGCCTCCAGTGCTTCCTAATGTTCCCAGGCCAGGAGTAAACCTAAAGCACAAATAGGTAATAAACCTAAGCTCCTGAGAAACTAAAGGCCAGCCCAGTCCAGGTGGTAAATCAGTTACGCTTTAACATATTAGCTAATTTATCTTCTTCAAATAATCACTCTTAACTTTGAAAACTATGGATTATAAACAATCCCAGCTGGGCACTGTGGTACAAATCTGCAGTTCCAGCTACTAGCGGAATCTGAGTCAGGAGGACTGTCTGAGCCCAGGAGCTAGAGGCCAGCCTGGGCAACATAGCAAGACCTTGTCTCTTAAAAAAAAGGCAAAATAACATCAAATCTGAAATTCTCAGAGAAAGTAACCATTATGCATCTCCACAATCTTCCACAAATAAGCCTACCCTGGAATGAGGCCGGGGGCTTCCGTTGCTAATGTCTGTAAACCCTGCTGAATCTGTAACAAGGCCTGCATTGCTCTAGGGTTTGACATTGCTGATAGTGTATCAGGATTCTGCATCTAAGGAAGAAAGAAAACAAGGGAATTAAAAAATTAGTGAAGGTAGCTTTCTGTTTCATTTCTGGAGAAAGTCTAAAACCTTATTCCTGGGCAATGGCAATCCGTAATCTCTTCCTCAAAATAAAGACAAGTACTTTCTCATTGACAGCCAACCTAGTGTGCAAATCATTACTTGACCTCCTCCCCAAGTCCACCATGAAAGCCATTTTCTTAATGGAAGACAAGCAGGAGTTACTCTGGAAGCCACATCTATTCCCCTTCTCCAACAGAAGTATTATTTCTAAGAGACAACCTCGAAGTGCACAATTTATATATACAACATGGTAATATAGTGAAAGCCACATATTCCTCCTGACCAAGTGTTATCTATTGCTGATGTAACAATTTACCAATAAGGTACACTCTAAAACAGTAGTTCCAAATTGGAAGTTAATACATGTGTCCTGAGTTTAGCTTCACTACTTCCAAATATACACCACCTGACTGACCAAAAAAGATAGGCTAACATCATTTCAATAGATCAAGAACACTAACTAGCCTTGAAAAATTGTTTACAGCCTGAGAATCATTTGCATAATATATAAAGCCCTAAAACTACCAGTTTCAAAAACACCAAGACTAACTTTTATCTTTTTAAATAATAAAATACCATGGCAATCTCAATGCTTTTTTATAATATAACCTTCCTTATATGACAACACTGACCTTTTAATTTTACTAATTTCGAGTTTGAGGAAATGAGATCTACCCCTTAAAAAAAAAGCATTCTATTAATTTGGAAGAAATTAAGACATTACCAAGAGCCAAACTTATAAAAACAGAGTAGGGTAGCTCTTTCCTATTACTCGAGATTAGTTAACCATAAAGCGTAACATGACACAAGAAAGCACTTCAAAGTTAGTACAGTGAAAGGAAATGATTTATGGTATTAACAAAGCATTCAAAATGCTAAGTCCTCAAAAGCAAAAACAAAATGGTTCTTTCCTCAGAATTTATGTTTAAGAAACATAAGCAGAAGGTCAGCAGTGAAATGGGGCTCAGTTAAGATCAAGCTGAATTCTCTATGAATTGACAGCATTATCAGTCTCTATTCTATGTTTTGCTATCAGCCAGAGAAGAGTAAGGAAAATGTTTATCATCAAACTTTTTCAAGCAAATCATTACCCAAGATAGCTAGCATCTTTTCTTACTCACTTGTTGGAGGAAAGTTGGGAGCTGTTGTCTCATTTGTTCTTGAAGCTGAGGATTTCCAGCAAATAGGGGATTATTCAGCATCATCTATGGGGCAAGTGTTCAAACAATTTTAACTGGAAATATCTGAAACAAGTAATGTACCTTGTTTAATATTCTATCTTCCTCCAAGTGCCTAAGCTGGCACTTTAAAAGGGAGGAAGGCAGAACATAAATTTTAAAAGGGAAGATACTGTCCACAAGAGGAATTGCCAGAAAAAAAAAGAAACAAAAATGAGGCATCTTCTCTCTCAATGAGAATGGTGATTATGATAATGACATGCAATATCCTAAAACAATAAAAAAGCAATCATTTTCTTAGACTTTTCCTTGAGAAAAGTGAGTATTTGACCTTGAAAGAAAAATGGGAGTAACTGACATTCACAAAGATACATTTTCTGCTACGCTGACAGAATAAACATAAACATCAATACATGGCTTGCTTAGAAACCTGGACACACAAGTAGCAGGCACAGAGAAAATCCAGATCTTGAACCACCCTATCTATCTGCCTACTACAAAACAGCTAATATTAGGTCCAAAAAAAATAACAACACAAAACAGCAACCAACTTGCCAGAGAAATGGAGCTGCTAGGTGAAAATCAGCCAGGCCTAGCACCAACAGTCCTCTGGGGAAAGTGTTAAATGCTTTAAGACCCAAAAGATGTAAATCTATTTGAGAACACCAAGATTAGCATCTGGATTTCACTTCACAACAACCAGAGATGAGAAAAGTAGCGTTATCTCCTAACCTTTGAATAGCTGTTAAGAATTTATAAAAGTCAGGGCCAATATTACTGATGACAAATACCTGAAAATAAGATTACAATACACAATCAGCATAACCAGAAACTAAGACATTATCATAGCTTCGAAAAAGACAAATTTTGTATCTCCTCCAAGAGTGAAAAGTCAACTAACAATAATGTAGTGATAGCCTGTTTACCAGTCCAAAGTTTGGGGAGAAAATGATCCTTCCCCTCAAGGAGTTAACTATATTTAAGAGCAACTGTACGATAACTCAAAGTAGAGAAAATACCCCCTCTCACTTTTAAGCCCATCTACTGTTGCAAAGTGGATCCTTTAGTAAATTTTAACACAACCAAAACAGAAGTCAAACAACAGTTTCATAAACTAATAATATTTATTTCAAAGTGGCCAATAAGTTCACAGTAAATAAAGTAATACCCACTTGAGGTCAACAAACCTCCTTCTTTACTGGCTCCAGTCAAATATTTCCTCAATATGAACATATTAATGAAGTTATCACATTTATCTTTCTGAATTTATATAATTTAAACTAATATTAAAAATGCACATCATCTTAAACTTATTCTTAAATCATCTTAAAAGTAGTGTTTCTCAGAAAACTTGATTAGGATATTTCTCATAACTTACCTGACTGCTTATATCACAATGTGTACAGTTTTATACTCAAGGCTTTTTTTAAAAATGTTTTCATCAAAAGAAGAATAGAAAAACCACAAACTTTAATTTGATAATGAAAATATACTGTAGAAGTTTCTAAACTGTCTATAATAAAAGACATCCATATCTACCATTCTTTGTCAATAAAAATGTTTGGAGTAAAAACAGTATGTGAAAGTGCTCAAGTCACATTATAAACATAAAATCACTATTATAAATGGCTAGGAATGTGCTTGTTAAAGCCAAATTTTTGAAGCAAGATGCACATTCAATATTATTAATTAGGCAAATATACACTTAAAACAATTCTGACTATAATAAGTTGAACATTTAATACTATATTTAGTAATTTTTATATGAATAAACAATATTCCATAAAATGTACTTTAAGTCGGGCTCGGTGGCTCAGCCTGTAATCCCGCGCCTTGGGAGGCTGAGGTGAGTGAATTGCCTGAGCCCATGGGTTCGAGACCCACCTGGGCAACTTGGTGAGACCTCATCTCTACAATAAATCAAGAAATTAGCCGGGTGTGGTAATAAGCGCGCTCCTGTAGTTCCAGCTACTTGGAAGGCTAAGGCGGAAGGATCGCCAGAGCCGAGCAGGTCAAGGTTGCGGTGACCGGGAGCGGCCACAGCACTCCAGTCTGGGCGACAGAGTGAGACTCCAACTCAAAAAAAAAAAAATGTACTTTAAAAATGCAAAATCTTAAATACAAATATTCTACAAAAACTTTGTTATTTCCAGTGCCACAAATTTTGTGAGGGCATAAATGTCTATTGAGAATTATACATCAAAAGACATCTGTCATAACTTGAATCACCAAATTCCATAGTTTAGAAAATAAAAACCATTTCATTTGACATATGAAGTGATTAATTTTAAAGCTCTTAAAAGGTACGAAATGGGATTGACTACAAATAAAAACAGTTTAAATTCCTGACACTACAGAAGCCTTTTTTTGTCTGTCTTCTGAGTCAAGGTCTCACTTTGTCTCATCCAGGCAGGAGTCTAGTAGTACGATAATGGCTCACTAAGTAGCTGCAACTACAGGTATGTGCTACCATGCCTGGCTAATTCTTTGACATTTTTTTTTATATAGAGACAAGGTCTCGCTATGTTATCGAGGCTGGTCTCAAATTCCTGAGCTTAAGCAATCCTCCTGCCTTGGCCTCCCAAAGTGTTGGGATAACAGGCATGAGCCACTGTGCTTGGCCTCAAAAGTCATTTTTAATAAACAGCAAATATAAATTTCAGATGATCAAGGCATAATTCACATTATCCGTGATTTTTCAAGCCAAATCATGACTCTAGGCAGTGCACTGCCTAGGGAACATGAGTGGGGAGGGGGGAAGATCCAAGGCAATTACACAAAAAATCTCTAAGAACGGGGGGACCCAAGCATCAGTGTTGTTTTTATTTTTTTTATTTACTAATTTTATTTTATTTTCAAGATATGGGGTACAATTCAGGATTAGGTATACAACTGGTCATCCACAGGTAGGTAAACCACTTTGCCTGGTTGGAGATCAGGTACCCTTATCGATGTTATGTGCCCGCCTCTCTACCCCGCAGAGTCCTGCTATTGCTAACCCCTTTCTTATAGTATTATGATTAATGTTCAGGGTCCACTTATGAGTGAGACCATGTGGTATTTGGTTTTTTGTTTCTGTGATAGATCAATCAGTGCTGTTTTTAAACCTCCCCAAGTGATCCTGAATATTCATCCAGTGTTGAGATCAGTTAATTTTCCTAGTTATGGTCTCCTCAGAAACAAATCAGAAAATAAATAAATTAATAAAGGACCAGTATACCATCTTTGGGGGTGAATCTATAATTGAAAGAATGAGAACATTTGTTCCCACAAATTCCCCTCTGCCTTTAACAAATTATTCCAGGTTGTTTTACAACTGCCATTTTTAGCAAGACTATTACAATCTGAGTTACCTACTAAATCTAAGTATTTCAAATGTATTAACATTGTTCTTAACTGTTTCAAGACTTACATTTCACTAAAGAGTATATCAAACAGTATATCTTCAAGAGAGCAATTCCAAACTTTTGTACTCATCTCCTACCTAAACATATGTAGACACAAAGTTAGCCTTGCACTTCTTTCTCACCAGTGAATGGTAGAGATAAAGTTATTTTAATTATATAAGAAGTATTAATTTACTGCAAAGAAACAAACTGTCCAAAAAGTTGGAGACAATTTACTTACATTTCTAGCTTGTTAAAATAGCACATATAACACAAATATGCCAAAAATCACAGCTACTGAATTACATTATTTCAATTCATACTGCGCAGTCCTTTTAATACAACGACAAACTCACCTGTGCAGCAAGGTCTGGGTTCTGGCTTAGCGACTGCATCATGCTTCTCATGTAGGGGGCAGACAACATGTTTTGCATAAGTTGTGGATTTTCAGTTATTTGTTGCAACAAGCTCTGCATTCCTGGTGTGTTGAACATACTAGCTGAAAGTTTTTTTAAAAAAGACACATTGAGGAAAAAAATACATAAACGTTAAAGCTTTACAATACATACTTTAATTTTAGCACGTGTAGATGAGTATACACATTATATATTAATTGAACTATATTTAAAACTAAGATCTCCAAAAGTGCATGCCCAACACATAGCAGTAAAACAGTACTTATGAGTTCAAACGTTCTGATTGCATTTATAGTAAGATCATGTCTAATGGAAGTGCTAGGTTCTGAAGTTAAGGCAAAAATTAGATATGGTCCAAATTGTTGCTGAAAAATCCCATAAAGCAAAGAAGTTTGAGCCAACTTTTCCTCCAGGATTGCAAAAGATTGCTTAATTATAATCATATTCAGCACTCAATATTGCTCATGCTTATGAAAGAAGGAAAGCTTCATGCCCAGGGAACAAAAAGATCAAGGCCTCCAACCCATTTTCACTGAATGCTGGCACTAAGTAAAATGATAAACACATTTAACATTTGACAGACCGTACAGCAAAGTGATTAAGCACAGTCTCTGAAATCAGACTGAGTTCAAATCTGACCTAACTAACCTTGGACAAGTTATTTAGCTTCTGCATACTTCAGTTTTCCCATCTGTAAAATGGTAAACATAGTATCTACTTTATAGGATGATTGTTATTAAATTATTTAACATATAAAGTGTTATGACTATTCTATTGTTTTTCTTGACTTTTTGGCCAAAGGTTATAGCTGCATTTATGTGAATTCAATGATGACTCAACTGTGTACTTTAAGTAATTTGCTTAATTTATACCCAGGTTTTCAATTGGTAACTTGATACATTCATACTCAAATATATTCTCAAGCTTAGCATTTTCATTTCCCTTCTGCTATTACAGTAATTTTTGTTTTTCCTATGTTTTCATGTTGTCAGTTTTGACTTAGTTTTTTTCCCGCATCCTAGAGTCCAAGAATACAGCCCTATCTTGAAGACACTGTGGGTTTGGTTTCAGACCAACGCAATGAGGTGAATATCACAATAAAGCACATCACAGGCATTTTTTTGGTTTCCAAATATATACAAAAGTTATTTACACAATACTGTCTATTAAGTGTGACACAGCATTATGTCCTTAAACCTCTGTCCATACCTTAATTTAAAAGTACTTTTTTGCTAAAAATTGCTATGATCCTCTAAGCCTTCAGTAAGTCATAATCTTTTTTGCTGGTGGATGCTAAAGACTGGGGTTGCTGTGGCAATTTCTTAAAATAAGACAACAGTGAAAAGTTTGCCACATCAACTGAGTCTTCTGAAAGAGAGTCGTGAAAGTGCTCTCTGTGGCACATAAAGCCTTGCCACTGCTTTATTAAGCTGATCTAACATTCTAAATCTTGTTGTCATTTTAACAATGTTCACAACATCTTCACCTGGAGCAGAGTCCATCTCAAGAAACCCCTTTGCTCATCCATAAGAAGCAACTCCATTCATTCATGTTTTTGCATTATGTTGCAGCCATTCAATATTCAGACTCCTTTTCTTCTTTTTTTTTTTGAGTCAGAGTCTCACTCTGTCATCCAGGTTGGAGTGCAGTGGCACACTCACAGCCACCCCAGCATCAACCTGCTGGGCTCAGTCAGGTGATCCTTCGGCCTGAACCTTCCAAGTAGCCAGAACTGCAGGCACGTGCTAATACATCTGGCTAATTTTTTATTTATTGTAGAGACGAGGTCTCGCCAAGTTGCCCAGGCTGGTCTCAAACCTGCGGGCTCAAGCAATCCACTCGCCTCAGCTTCCCAAAGTGCTGCAATTACAGACTTGAGCCACCGTGCCCAGCCCAGACTCTACTTCTAATTGTAGTTCTCTTGCTAGTTCCACCACTTCTGCAGTTCCCTCCTTCACTGAAGTCTTGAATCCCTCAAAGTCATCCATGAGGGTTGGAGAGAACTTCTTCCAAAGTCCTGTTTGTGTTGATACTTTAACAATCCCTCCATGAAATCAGTAATGTACTAACGGCATCTAAAATAGTTATGCCATTTGGTGATGCTTTCCAGAAGCCTTTTAATTTACTTTAGCCCAGCTCCATCAGAGGAATTACTATCTAAGCCTTACAAAATGTATTTCTTAAATAAGACTTAGAAGTTGTAATTATTCCTTGATCCTTGGGTTATAGAATGGATGTTGTATTTGCAGGCACGATGTCCTTGTGCATCTCCATCAAAGCTCTTGGGTGCCCAGGGGCACTGTCAATGAGCAATATTTTGAGCAGGAATTTTTTTTCCCCCTGAGCAGCAGTGAGCTTAAAATATTCAGTAAACCGGCTGGATCAGTGGCTCAGACTATAATCCAAGCACTTTGGGAGGCTGAGGCGAGTAGACTGCCTGAGCCCACAGGTTCGAGACCAGCCTGGGCAACTTGGCCAGACTTCATCTCTACAATAAATAAAAAATTAGCCAGGCTTGGTACCACAGGCCTGTGGTTTCAGTTACTTGAAAGGTTGCGGCGGAAGGATCGCCAGAGCCCAAGAGGTCGATGCTGGGGTGGCTGTGAGTGGGGTACTGCACTGAAGCCTGGATGACAGAGGGAGACTCCAACTCAAAAAAGAAAAAAAAAGAAAAAATATCCAGTAAACCATTCTGAAACAGATGCATTGTCATAAAGCCTTTGTTGTTCCATTTATACAACACAGGTAAAACAGATTTAGCATAATTCTTAAGGGCCCTAGAATTTTCAGAATTCTAATGGAAAATGAGCAAGAACGGGCTTCAGTTTAAAGTCACATTAGCCCTTAATAAGGAAATCAGTCTGACCTTTGAAGCAAGGCACTGACTTTTCCTCTCTAGCTGTGAAAGTCCTAGATGGCATCTGCTTCCATTAGAAGGTTGTTTCATCTGCACTGAAAATCTGTTGTTTAGTGTAACCACCATCATCAATGATTTCAGCTAGATCATCTGGATACCTTGCTATAGCTTCTCCATCGGCACTTGCTGTTGCACCTTGCACTTCGATGTTATGGAGACAGGTTCTTTCCTTAAATCTCATGAACCCTCTGCTAGCTTCCAACTTTTCTTCTGCCACTTCCTCACCTCTCTCACTCATCACAGAATCAAAGAGAGTTAGGACCTTGTTCTGGATTTGACCTTGTCTTAAGGGAAAGAAGTGGTTGATTTGATCCACCCAGACCACTAAAACTTTCTGTGTAGCAGGAATGAGTCTGTTTTGCTTTCTTATCATTTGCGTGTTCACTCGAGTAGCATTCTCAATTTCCTTCTAGAACTTTCCTTTGCATTCACAACTAGACTGTTTCACGAAAGAAGCCTAGCATTTGGGCCTATCACAACTTTCAACTTTCCTTCTTCATTAAGCTTAGTGATTTTGAGTTTTGGATTTAAAGTAAGAAATCTGTGACTTTCTTTCACTTGAACACTTAGAGGTCATTGCAGGCTTGTTAACTGGCCTGATTTCAATGTTGTTTTGTCTCATGCAGGTCCAAGGAAAGGGAAAGAAAGGGAGAACAGTCAGTCAGTGGAACAGTCAGAACACACACATTTATCAATTAAGTTTGTCATCTTATATGAATGCGGTCCATGGTGTCCAAAACAATTACAACATCAAAGATCACTGATCCAGCTGGGCATGGTGGTCCATGCCTGTAATCCTAGCACTTTGAGAAGCCGAGGGAGAATTGCTTGAGGTCAGGAGTTCAAGACCAGCCTGGGCAACATAGTGACACCCCCCCCCGCCCCCACATCTCTATAAAAAATAAAAAAAATTAGCGGGCACGGGTGCTTGTGCTTGTAGTCCCAGCTACTCAGGAGTCTGAAGCAGGAGGCTCCCTTAAGCCCGGGAATTCAAGGTTGCAATGAGCCATGATTGTGCCTCTGCCCTCTAGTCACGGTGACAGAGCAGGACCCCATCTCTTAAAAAACCAAATCACTGATCACACATCACCATAACAGACATATAATAATAAAAACTTTTGAAATACTGTGAGAATTACCAAAATGTGACAGAGACAAAGTAAGCACATGCTGTTTGGAAACTAACACCAACAGACTTGCTCAATGTAGGGTTGCCATAAACGTTCAATTTGTGAAAATCACACTATCTACAAAGGATAATAAAGTGAAGTGCCATAAAATGAGGTGTCTGCATTTGAAAACAGGTTGGCAAACAGCAGCCTGCAGATATCTGACCCAAAACAGGTTTTTGTATAGAGCTAAGTTTTTAAATGATTAAGTCTCTAAATGATCAAATGAAAATAAACATTTTGTGAAATGTGAAAGCTATCTGAAATTCAAATTTCAGTGTTCACACATAACATCTTATCGGAAAAGTCATTCTCATTCGTTTATTGTCTATGGGTGTTTTTGTGCTTTTACAAAAGCAAAGCTGAGTACTTCAACAGAGATGTCTATGGTGCTATCATTGCATTGTATTGCTGCTCAGTGTACCACAATCACAGTGAATCAGTTTTAACTCATACAACACAAAAATCAGTGCAGCATTTTAAAAAATTATCAGTACACCACGTCAGGACAAGAAAAAAAAAGGAAGATGTGGATTACAAATACCATGCTTTTAAGGCACAATGAGTATAAACTATTTTAATTAAATGAGATGGCAAAACATTGTTTATTATGCAATAACACTAAAAGAACACAACATAACAAAAATACTACCAGACTAAGCACTCATCACAATCCTTCCTCACTCACAGGAATACAATGGTCAGACATAATTACAAAATTTAAAATGAAATATCATCACAGTCTAATTTCCTCACAAAAGTAAAAACCGAACATGAGACTGCAACCAAAGTTAAGTTTCCAAGTGGTTTAGTTGTAGCCAATAAGCCAAGGAAAGCTGTATACTATTGTGATTAACTAACACAGTTAATTCAATTTTGATTGCAACAGCCAAATAAATGTGTCCAGAGAAAATAAACTGAAGCCTACTGGCCTTTCAGGGAGAATAGTTTTTCTCAAAGGGCTAAAAACATTGGTTGTGACATCAATATTCAATTAAAAAACAATGCAAATGATTGTGAGTGGTATTCCTTAGTTCTTGATGAGCTGACAGATACGACTGATACTGCTGAGTTCTTGTTTGAAGTTTGGAGTAACTGAAAAAGTAGGTGGTATAAACAGTATAAATTGAAGAACTAAGGCAAGACTATTATCAAAGAAACTGAGAAATACTAACTTGGTACAACTTGAAGTATGATCTGCTAAGATGTGCTACATGTGAGGGTGGTAAAAGCATGTGCAGAGAATTAAAAGGATTTCATTAAACAAATTCTCAAGGCATGTAAAAATATAAGACATTTCGAGACTATGTCTTTCTTACTGTCTTACTCATCAGCTGGTACTCTGCGGAAAATATTTTAACTTATCATGTGACTGAACCAGGAGTATAAATGGTGAACATCATTTACCCTTGTGAAGGTACTTAGTCAATTCCATCAATTTTTATAAAACAGCTCAATATACTGACATGCCCAACCACACAGGTTAATGACTTAGTAGAGGTAACATTTCACTGCATTATTTTATTACCTCATGCCTGAGATCAAATTTTTGAAAATGAGAACCACCACCCTCAACCAACATATCAAACATTAAATCACTTTTTGAAAATTAGTTTCTGTTAGAAACTTGGTTGTTTCTCAATAAACCCAACCAAAAATTACAATGCAAAACATCATTTACATGTGAAATTCATACTGTAGTAAAGTCATTTCAACAACTAAACGATTTGAATCACAAGCAATTTCAAGCTGCTTTATGTACTTCTTGTGCTGTCAAAAATCACAAAAAGAAAGATCTCCATTGCTACAAGTCTGCAGATTTATTTGTGAACTCACTACCAGCAACATTTTAAGACCTCAATATAAGTGCAAAGGAAACACATTTCAAAATTCATTTAACTGTGTAATTGAGGGGCTATCTAACCTTCAGTTTGAAGTGCGTAATCTGCAATGTAATGGCATGCTAAAAACAGAAGAATCTAATATAATTCTATAAACATGCCTTCTAAATTGATGAATATGCTATTAAAATAATATAATTTTTGGAATGAGTATATATTTTGAATTAAATAAGTCTCATTATATATCAGTATTAACAGATGAACATCTGCTATCAACTTTGATAAACAGAAAACATTTTAACCTATCATGTGACTGAACCCCAACTAAACAAAATGTTATCCCCCTAAAAGAAGTTCGTTTCTCTCATCAGTAAATATGTATGAGGAAAATATTATGCTCAATTATCACTAAATTTTTTATTTTGTCAATTAAAAAATCTGTGGAAATTTGTTTTCTCTCAATGTAATATTCTCAATTTTGCCTTTTGGCCAGCAATACCTACAGTATCACCAGACCCCTTCTTTACATAAATTGTGTGTACATGTGCATATATGTATCAAATATCAAAGAGTTGAATAAGGATCCTTTTTCTTTTTTTTTTTTTTGAGTTGGAGTCTCACTCTGTCGCCTAGACTGGAATGCAGTGGCCTCTCCTGGCCACCGCAGCCTCGACCTGCTGGGCTCCGGCGATCCTTCCGCCTCAGCCTTCCGAGTAGCCGGACTTACAGGCGCGCGCTACCACGCCCAGCTAATTTTTGATTTATTGTAGAGATGAGGTCTCGCCTACCCAGGCAGTTCTCAAACCCGCGGCCTCAGGCAATCCACTCACCTCAGCCTCCCAAAGGCGCGGGATTACAGGCTGAGCCACCGAGCCCGGCAAGCCTGTCTTTCAAACCAAGCATTTTAGCCACCAAAAGTCCTTCACATCAGACCAGCTGAAGTTTCAATCATAAATCTTCCCCTTACTAGCTGAGTGGCCTTGAAAAATTTACTTATACTTTCTGACCTTCAATTCTCCTTCTGTAAAAGAGATAGGGAAAAAAGTGTTATATGGGTTTTAATGTAATAATATATATCTGGGACTATAGGGAAAATATTTTTATGTTTCTGCACTTTATGTTAGGACTTTCTAAGCAAATTTTATGCAAACTTGTACCTGGGCTAAAAGCAACCCTTGAACATTAATTTATGACCTGTTCAGATAGTGAGAGAACTCCAGAAAAATACACAGATACATCTGATTTGTAAAGCTGAAGATCCTCATTATTCCCCTACAGACATTTACATTCCAAATAGAATTAGAATTCAGAATCCTTCCCACTATGTTTCCAAAGTAGAAAGGAGTAGCATATATAAGAACTCTTAGTCATTTTTGAATTGTTCCTCAGCTAAAATACAAACTCCTATGTGTGTGGTTTTAATCTATATGTCTCTCATAATTTGCTATAAATAAATGAAAATAGCATTGCTTCAAAGAACTGGAACAGAACAATACCCATTTTCACCACTACTTTCTTTTCTTTTTTTTTTTTTTTGAGTTGGAGTCTCACTCTGTCGCCCAGACTGGAGTGCAGTGGCCGGGAACGGCCACTGCAGCCTCAATCTGCTGGGCTCCGGTGATCCTTCCGCCTCAGCCTTCCAAGTAGCTGGAACTACAGGCATTCGCTACCACGCCTGGCTATTTTTTTTTTTTTAATTGTAGAGATGAAGTCTCACCAAGTTGCCCAGATGGGTCTCAAACCCGCGGACTCAGGCAATCCACTCACCTCAGCCTCCCAAAGCACTGAGATTACAGGTTGAGCCACTGAGCCCGGCTCTGAATAAGGATCTTAATAGTGTACAAGTATGCTGACAATTTGATATGACAGATTAAGTTTTTTTGTTGCTGTTTCCTGTTTTTCCCTTAATGGAAACATTAATATGAAATGTTAAAGTACAAAGTCATTAAATTAAACATCTGAGTAAAAAGCTGCAAAACTGATTTTTTGTTTGTTAGACAAAAGCTGTTACTATAGACAACTGTGCTACAGGGAAAAACTCAACAGCCTACCTACCATTCAGGAAATCTGATTAAAACTTTGCTCTGAGCCGGGCTCGGTGGCTCAGCCTATAATCCCGCGCCTTTGGGAGGCTGAGGTGAGTGGATTGCCTGAGCCCGCGGGTTCGAGACCCGCCTGGGCAGGCGAGACCTCATCTCTACAATAAATCAAAAAATTAGCCGGGCGTGGTAGCGCGCACCTGTAATTCTGGCTACTCGGAAAGCTGAGGAGGAAGGATCGCCGGAGCCCAGCAGGTCAAGGCTGCGGTGGCCGGGAGCGGCCACTGCACTCCAGTCTAGGCGACAAAGTGAGACTCCAACTCAAAATAAAAACAACTTTGCTCTGCCTGCTTGAAAGTGAAAACAATGCATCTCTCTCCCAATATATTGTTAAGAACCAAGTTAAGGATTTAGCAGAATATAGAACAGGATACTTTTTCTAGATTTAAAAATGATATCCCTTCAGCTTTTCTAAAATCTATATTATATCCAAAAACTTCATGATGCCCACCATATTCTATAAAAGCATAAAAGAATATACACCAACTGTGATCATTAATTACTCCCCCCATTCTGATTCATCTCTCAGCAATGAATTTTTTAAAATTCCTCAACTAGCATCTCATCTTGCCACTTCCTCTGCTAAAACACAGCCATCTGTTTTAAAACATGTCCAATCTGGCTGGGTACGATGGCTCAAACCTGTAATCCCAGCACTTTGGGAGGCCGAGGAGAGAGGAGTGCCTGACTCCAGGGGTTCGAAGTTGCCTGGGCAACTTGGTAAGACCTCATCTCTACAACCTATCAACGGAACTACAGTCACGTGGTAGTACGTGACTGTAGTTCCAGCTACTTGGAAGGCTGAGGCGGAAGGCTCACCTGAGTCCAGCAAGTTGACGCTGGGATGGCCGTTGAGTGTGTGCCACTGCCCTCCAGCCTGGGCAACAGATTGAGACTGACTCAAAAAACAAACAAACACATGCAATCTGTCTCATCGTAGGAAAGTGCTCCTATGCCTCCATTTCTTCCTATTTATATGCTAAGTATTAGGTAGGACTAAAACCATCACTGTAGTTAATGATCGTGAACCTGATTCATGGACAAATTATCAGCATATAGTATCCGAACAGTTGAAAGGACATTCGTTTATTAAGTCTAGTCTACAAAAAAGTGGGCAAAAGTAAATTCCCAAACTGTCTACACATCAGAATCTGCAGCTTTATATAAACAGACTTCAACACTACTGTAAAAGATTCTGTTACTCGAGATCTGAGGTTAAAATATGGGAGTCTGATTTTTCACAGACCTGACAGGTTCTGATGCAGCTAGTTTAGCCCTGATTTCAAGATTGGTGTTTGAGAATCCACGGAGCTAGAACACCAAACCAGACTAAAACCATGTGTGCTCTAGTAATAACTACACAGGTAAATATGCACTTCAGTTTCCTTAGTGTTGAAATGAGACCATCACCCCCTTCTCCCAGCACCAGCTTATGAGGATGTGAAAATACAAAACTGCCTGTGGAAATCTTCAGGAACCCTTTCTGCTATAACACACCCAAGTGGTTAACACTAATCATCACATAGAGCTTCCTTTAAAAAAAAAAATTCCAACGTGAAAAGACAGTTCATAAAAAGTACTCACCACACAAACAAAAGCATAAAGAATAAGAGTATAAGCAATGTTTTCATCATTCATACACGAGGACAACAAAGAAAAAAGTATAAGTTGTTATCAACATACCTCCTACTCCAGGCACCAAATTTGGCGCAGTAGTACTCTGTCCAGCAGTGCTACTGGAAGTACTACCAGCAGTGCCACCCACAGTGCTGGCGGTGCCACTGGAAGCTGATGAACTCTGGGAAGTCTGTGGAGCCCATGGATTGGGTAACGGATCTCTATTTTCTGTACGGGAAGGTTGACTACCTTCACCTGAGGATGTATTGCTCACTAAGGAAGCAAATGGATTACCACCAAACTGTAATAAAAGACAGAAAAAGCATGAAGAATACACTTTTGTTTTAAATAACAGATATAGAACTTTTTAAAAAGTGAAAACCAGCTGGGCTCGGTGGCTCAGTCTGTAATCCCACGCCTTTGGGAGGCTGAGGTAAGTGGATTGCCTGAGCC
>NW_007259427.1:363244-369066 GCF_000164805.1 Carlito syrichta
CCAGACCCCAGCAGGTTGAGGCTGCGGTGGCTAGGAGCAGTCACTGCACTCCAGTCTGGGTGACAGAGTGAGACTCCAACTCAAAAAAAAAAAAAAAAAGTGAAAACCACACTCCCCATATAATACAGAAACTACTCCTCGGCCTGAGCCTTGGAGCCAGTGGATCACCTGCTCTTGTGCAGCACTTAGCATTGGCTCCTGAATGTCCGTGTACATGCGTCTTAAAGCATTATAGCCCCCTGGGATGCTTTCTAGGTTGCTCAAGGCTCGGTCCTGGTTTCTCATCATTTCCTGCATCATTGCTGGATTCCTGGCAAGTTCCAACGTCTAAGAAAAAAGATTCCATAAAAAGACAGGGCACTGAAATACACATGAATTACTTTAGCTATTAATTGCTGTTAATTAAAGTTGATGAAAGGTCATTGTTTTTGGACCAGCTTCCTGTCCCAAGCCCCGGCAGACAAAACCAAACCAGTATGGGTCACTTGTGCTAGGTGCCATGTAATCAAACTATACTTCAAAACGGACCAGTTTTCCCCAAAAAACTCAGGAAACTTCTGTCAACCAGAGACATTGTAATGAGAGTTCCCTCTGTTTTAACCCTATTAGGAAAGTAACTTTAAAGTAACTAATCCACTTTATGTTCCTGTTTTTGCTTTTTTCTACTTATAATGCCAATCTCCTTTGCTTGGCTCACGGGAACACTCATTCTATTTTATAAAAAAAGGTGTTGTCGAATTCTAGAATCACTAATAAAAACCAATTAGAACTTTAAACTAAAGTTGTTAAAATTTTGTCAATATTTAAGTCATAAAATTATTTAAAATAATTCCTGGGGTATTTCTTCTCAAAAAAAAAAAAAAAGTAACATTCAAGTAACAAGAAAGAAGCATTTGTTATAAGTGAATTTTCCATCTCCAAAATTGAACTTTTTGTTTCTTAAACCTACAAAATAAACTATTTACAAAGATCTTTCAAATGTAGCAGAAAATTCAGAGTGCAAATAGTGCAAATTAGTACTTTGCTGAATTTTCTTTAACAAAGATTTGGATTTCTCTCTTTAACTTAACTGTAGAGATAGAATAATATATTTAACCACAGAAAATGAAATAAGAAATATATAATTTTATAGCTTAATGAACAGAATTTTCCACATACTTGTCTCATTATATCTGGATTATTCAGCATATGGCTAATTTCTGGATTTCTCTGTATCAACTGCTGCATTTGTGGATTGGCCATAATTAACTGTCTCATCAGGTCAGGATTTGAGAGCATGCTCTGTACAAAAGGGTTTTCCATGATCTGGACCATCATTTCAGGATTGGACAAAAGTTGTCGCTGCATCTGGCTCTGTAGTTCAGAGAAGTTGGTAGTATTCAAACCCAAGCTACTCAGACCTGCAAGTCCTCCAAGGCCACCTAAGAGGATAAAAGGAGAAAAAACCATACAAGTCAAAGTCAGAAATGTTATCATTAACATGACTGTGCTAAAATTGAAGATGCAAAAGTATTAACTGACTCAATAATCCATTACAAGAAACCACTTTAAAACAAAATACCTATTGCTAATACACGTTTAATTCCTATAACTGAAATTAGCCAAAAATTCACACTTCCATATTTAAACTGTTAAGCAATAAAATCAATAAAATGTATGTGTGTGTACTTTCACACAAGAACGTATTTGGTCTTCTTGATGCCTGACAGAGTTCCTAAAAACTTCAGAATTTCCTAAGTAACAGGCGTGTCTTTATTATTCATAACAAGCCCTTTTTGGTCAGTATGCTACTGAAGTGACTCAGAGTGAGGCCTCTGGATAACTCAGGAAGGTGCAGTTACCAAAGACAAAGTGATTAAAGTGCTAGAACTTTTAGCCCCACCCACCAGAAAGGGGAGAGGAGAGTGCTGGAGAGAGAGCTCTATTATACAAAATTCCTGAACAGTAAGACTCAGAGAGCTTTAGGACCATAAGCACACCTGGTGTTAGGCAGGTGGGCTGAGGGGACCTGGAAGCTTTGCACCCAACCTCCACCCCCCACATACCCTTGCCCTAATTCTCTTTGAAGCATTTGTCTATTTCTGAATCACATCCTTTATATTAAATAGGTAAACATAAGTAGTGTTTTCTTGAGTTCTGTGGCTCATTCTAGAAAATTATTGAACCTGAGGAGGGGGTAGTGGGAACCCCCAATTTATGGCTTGTCAGTTAGAAATACAGGTGACCCAGAACTTGGACTGGTGTCTGAAGGATGGATAATTTTGTGGGACTGAGTCCTTTAACTTGTGGGGTCAGACACTAACTCCAGGTAGGTAGCATCAGAACTGAATTACTGGACTCCCAGTTTGGGTTGGAGAATTGGTTGGTGTCAGACAAAATACCCCAGAATATGCCAGCTAGAGGAGGAAAGAAATAATAAATACACACAAGACTATATTTTTAATAATTTTTCCACAAGATGAGTTTAAGTTTAGCAAGTAGAATTCACCTATAAACTCTGGGTAGAAGAAAGCTGAGATACTGGCAATCAAACAAAGAGAAAGTCAGGGAATACTCTGGAAATAGATGTCTCTTTGGAGAAATTAAATCATGGAGAAAGTGCTTATCACAAAATGTTTACTTTGTAAAATTATATAACCAACCAAATGCATTCAGTTCCCTTACTGAGCACTTTCTATGTATGCCAGGGACTATGCTACATATTGGGAATAGAGCAACAAGAAAGACACCCTCAAAACTCAATCTAGTGGGAAAGACAGAAAAAAAAATGCCTACAAAGATGTACTGCAATAGAGGTATTTGCAGGATATTACGGTAATACAGTACACCTTAGTAGAATGTCTACTTTTTGAAGAAGAGATGATACTCAATGAGTCTGGAGAATGAGTAAGTCGGCAAGGAGAAGTGGAGTGGGGGTAGGGGGGTGGATTTAATACAGGCACAAACACACACCATATACAAAAAACACAGACATAAATGTATTCAGACATTCTTGAAACCACAAAAACTTAAGTATGACTAGTATGGCAGACAGCAGTGTTCACCAAACATTTCATGTACAGTCTTGTATTTCTTTTGCTCTTGGACAGGCCCATATGACAAATTATAGCCAAAGGATGAGTATGATTTCTGGCCAAAGTATAGCAGGTCCAGCTTGAGATCCTTTGGCTATCTCTTCTGCCATGTTTCAAGTAGCATAGCTACAAAATGACAGTATTTCATTAGCTTGAGTTTCTAGGGGACTATATGGACAGGTGCCTCACAGACCAGTGAAAATCAGGTAGCAGCCAGAAAAGCTTTGTAACAAGAAATTAAGTTTTCTTGTAATAAACCACTGAGTTTGAGGCATCTATTATCACAGGATAGCCTATCATGACTAATGTAACTGTTGACTGACGAGTTAAGAAGTGAGGATGGGAAGGTAGGTAAGGGCTAAGTCTTGAAAATCTTTCAAAAGACTTAAGACTTTAAGCTGAATAGTCACACAAGATGTTCTTATTCTAACAGCTGCAGAAGCAACCAGAGCAAATGAAAAAGTTGAAGGCCTGTATTAAGAGAACAGCAAAGGAGAATAATTACATGAAGAAAGATGGAGAAGAGGTTATGAACCAAGAGATTCCAAGGGGAAAAGGTAGCAATTTTAGAAGCAAGATGGTTAGTCTCTGCATTTGTTTTCTGTTTTTCTCTGTTTACAGGAGACACAGGCTGTATTACTTTTTTTAAAAAATCAGTATCGAGAGTTGAATACAAGTCATGAAGTTCAGGAGTAGAGATGGGTGAGGTACAGATTAAGAGTCATTAGGCTATAATAATAGAATAATGTCACTCAGAAAGAATAAGAGAAAAAGAAAGTCAAAGCAGAACTCTGGAGAATAATACCAACATTAGAAAGGAAAAAAGAAACCCACAAATGAGACAGAAAAAAATTGATTGGAAAATTAATCAGGAAAAAAAAACAGCATAGTAGTTAAAGGAGAGCTCTCTGCAAGGAGATCTGTAAGAGAAACTTAATTAAAATCTAAAAAGTGTTCACTAAATTTGGCAAGCTAAAAGGTCAATGGCAACTTTATTCAGGGAATTTTCAGTGAAGTGACAGAGTTAAAACTAGAATGCAGCAAACTTAGTGAAAGGAAAATATAGACATAAAACAGAAAATGTCATTTTCAAAGACGGCTGAGAGAAAAAGCAAAAGAAAGGATAGTAGTGGGATTCCGTGGCTTTTTACAAATGGAACAGACCTTAACAAGAGCAGCCAGACAAAAGGAACGCTGAATATATGGGGTAAAGGGAACAACTGACAGAGAAAAGCTGCTGAGATAGGAAGGGGTAGGAATGAGATTAAATTTGGGATCAGGGAGCTGTCTGGCCTAAGACAAATTAACTGAAAGCCGATATACCTAAACAATACCTTTCATGGGCTTAAGCACTAAACAATTTCATCCTAATCTCTGTAGATGTTCATGTGAATAATCTAGACAACTAAAACTCACCTACCTCAACCACAAAACATACTTAGTATAAGATCTTTTTAGAAAATAAAAGCAACAAACACTGTAAATAAAAATTTTAAAAAGCAATGTGAATATTAATTCATGCCATGCCTTAAATGCTTCTAACATATATTTGGCATAGCACAACTGAATTATCGAAAAACTCTTAAGGAAGGGATAAAAGGTACGATCCTTGATATGTAAAAACTGTGCATATCAAAAATAATGCCATTTCAAGGTACTATACTAGTCATACAACTTAAGAATCGAAAAAAGCATTAAGCCATTTATCTATAGAGTTCAACTTTTGTTGGCTTCAGAATACTTTTTTCCTCAAAGAAATCTTCCACAGAACCTCAATGTATGAAGCTAATAAAAGAAAAGGCAGTGTTTGGCTGATGCAGGAGATCCTTAACCACTGGGTGAGCTCCCAGGCACCAGCCCTTCCTTATGTGTTCAGGACAGTCAGAAAATAAGTAATGCAGCCTGCTCCCTTTGTTTTACAAATGAGAAAATTATTATTCAGGGGACTGGGTTATAATCAACAATGAGCTAATCGTCCTCAGATTCAATGGTAGTCAGATCAGGTACACATACACTATATCTGTTTCATTATTAAAACGAAATGCGTTAACTATTGATCACTTATTAAATGTAAATATAAGCTTATCCAGCACACCATATCCCCCATCTTCTTCCTTAACACCTACAATCATAAAAGTAAACCACAAAAGTTCTTTTTTTTAAATTTGTGTTGTTCAAGTGATATAATGTTTCATTCTGTCATTTTACCTAAATCAGGAGAGGAGTTTATTTTCTGCCATATAAAAATGACTACAGACACTTACCTAAACCAAAAGGATTGCTGGTAGCAGAACCAGATGTGGAGTTACTATTAGGAGCTGATGATGTGGTAACATTGCTTCCAGTGGTATTTGTTTGCTGAGCTGAATAATCCTGAAGCCTAGGCAAAATAATTAAATCACAGTGTAAGCAGTGGAGCTAATTATTTTTAAAAGAACCTCTGAAATTCCAACACCTAGAAATAAAGGGTAAGCTCTCAGACCAACTCTAAGTAGCATTATGTAAATATCCTGCCATAACTAAGAATTAGGAACAAAAAATACAAAGAAATATAGTAAAACCTTACAAAATCTAAAATATGCTGTAAATGCCTTCTCTTTGAGTATAGTGTATAGTACACAAATATTTCATTACTTTCAATCATATTGATTACGCAAGAGGGAAATGTGTCACCTCAAGAAGAGAATTAATGACCAGCCGCACCCACAAAGCTTGACTATACAACCATTTTTTTTTTTTTTTTTTTTT
>NW_007259427.1:369379-394291 GCF_000164805.1 Carlito syrichta
AATCCACTCACCTCAGCCTCCCAAAGCGCAGGATTACAGGCTGAGCCACTGAGCCCTGCTACAACCAACTTTTTATCTACCCTCTTCTAGGTCTTGAGGGATAGGGGTGCCAGGTTTTACTCAGACCCTTGAAATTCTTAAAAATAAAAAATAAAGAGCAAGAGACCTTACGAGAAAAAAAAAGGCTGACAAATCAATACAAATAAGAGCTTATTATTTAGTATTATCTGTAAAAGTAGAGAAATGAAGAGACTTTATGAGAAAACACTTCAATTTTATACCAGTTAAGAGTTCTGAATCTCACTGATGGCTTCACTCACTGATTCTAAGGTGCATATTTTTTTCATTTTAATGTTTTGGAAACAGAATCTGTATCACAACTGTTGACAACCAAGCATCAACTATAATGCCTGCACATGTGATCCACAGGACTTCTTATGAACGACAGAGGATACTGCTGTACCATACATGCAAAGTGTAATTACCACACAAAGTAGTAATTCAGAAAAATTACACCATTAATTAGCACTAAAAGACATAATCGTGTATTCAGAATAGCACAGCAACAGAAACAGGAGGAATAAATCTTACAGTAAAGCAAGTATTGCTGATGGGTAACACCAGCACAAATTCAGCATTACAGAATGAGTGTCAATGGCTTACAAGAAAATCTTGGAGAAAATTACTAGTCTTTTAAGAAAATACTGTTGCTACATCAACAGAAGAGAGTTTGCTATTATATGGAAAAATATGGACACTGATGATTAAGTCAAAAGTGAATTCAAAAAAATTAGACTCAATCTGAAGCAGTCTTAGGAAGGATTTAGTTGATTTATTTCATTTATATTTTCTTTGTACGTATGTAAGAGTAATATGATAAAATTTCATTAAGTCTAAAGGAGTTCTTTCACTAAGTATAAAATAAAAATTTTAAGTGATGAGAAAACATAAGCTCAATTAACAATCTTCTTTGTTAGTGATACACAAAGGTTTCTCTTAAGTTGATAGTGTCAGCCAGGTGCTGTGGCACATGACTGTAATACCAGCTACTTGGGAGGCTGAAGCAGGAGGACTGCTTGAGCCCAGGAGTTTGAGGCCAGTCTGAGCAAAACTGAGACACTATCTCTTAAAAAAAAAAAAAGATGGCTCCTCAGACTTTATGACATATGGTTAATCAAGTTGTTGTTTGCTAAGGAGATGAGTCACCCATGATCTGTCTCAAAATTTACCTGAAACTAAGAGAATAGCTAAAAACATGTCAATCTACTAGTTCTAATTAACATAATTTAGATATAATGACTAAATACTAATGAACGTTCTAAAATAGTGAATGGAATGGTTATCTGACAAATGTGCAGCATTAACATGGAATCACATTTTTTAAAACGTTGTTATTCAACAGCGACGAAGAAAGAAATAAATTTTAACCCATTTAAATACTGAAGACAAGCCGGGCTCGGTGGCTCAGCCTGTAATCCCACGCCTTTGGGAGGCTGAAGTGAGTGGATTGCCTGAGCCCGCGGGTTCGAGACCCGCCTGGGCAGCGAGACCTCATCTCTACAATAAATCAAAAAAATCTGCCGGGCGTGGTAGCGCATGCCTGTAATTCCGGCTACTTGGAAGGCTGAGGCGGAAGGATCGCCAGAGCCCAGCAGGTCAAGGCTGCGGTGGCCGGGAGCAGCCACTGCACTCCAGTCTGGGCGACAGAGTGAGACTCAAACTCAAAAATAAATAAATAAATAAAAAATAAATAAAAACTGAAGATAGTCGTTTAAAGCCAACACTGGTTATTTTTAAGAGGAATGTAAACATTCACAGTTGAAAGCTATATGTCTTCTAAAACCATACCTGTTTTGCGTTTTGATGACGAGGTGAACAGTAAGTCCATCATGAATTCCATGCTGACTCAAAGTTTCCTGATCTTTCAAAATTTTTCCAGCAAATATCAACACAAGTTGGTCAGTATGTGATTTGAAACGTTTAGAGATTTCTTCCTTGAACTAAGTAACAAAAGAAATATGTATTACAAGTGTTTGAGGTAGAGAGGCACCTACAAGATACTACAGTTCAAATAACAATATAAAGATGCATCTTTTTGTGTGCCATTATCTTGGTCTTAGTGAGAAATGACTACCACTTCATTTCTAACCTTAAAGGTCTTATATTATAGATGTACATATCTATCTATCTATATTCAATCCTCTGCTAAGACCTAATAATTCATTTATTTTCAATACCCTCACATTCCTTTTATGTCAATGAGACCAATTCCGTTCAAGTCACAATTAGCTCTTACCAAGTGTATAATAATTTATTCTTCAGACTTTTACCTTCAGCCCTGTTGAATATGATATATTTATATATATATACTATATATAATATATATATACTATACACTATATTTTAGTTGACTATAGTACATACAGTTAACCTTATATTCTTGGCCTACAGGCTGAGTATTCCCCTAATCCACCAAAATCCAAAGTTTTTTGTATATCCATGACACTCAAAGGAAATGCTCATTGGAGCGTTTCAGACTTCGGATCAGGAATGCTGAGTCAGTAAGTATACAAGGCAAATATTCCAAAATTTAAAAATAAGTAAATAAATAAATAATCAGAGACAATTCTGGTCCCAAGCAGTTCAGATAAGGGATACTCAACCTGTATTATACTGACCCTTCTTCTTTTGCTTTCTTTTTTGTTTTTTTAAGAAAGCAGAATTTATTGAGAAGACAGAAAAGCGTGCCCACAGTAGGAGGGGACTTGAGGGGGTTGCACCCCACCTTTTTTTTAAGTAAGGGTCTCATTATATTGCCCACGCTGGAATACAGTGACACAATCATGGCTCACTGCAGCCTCTCCCTCCTGTACTCAGGGAATCCTTCCGCCTCAGTCTTGGGGGATCACAGTCCAAGTTTGGAAAAAAATCACATCTTCTAATCACTCTACTCCCACCATCCAACAGCAGCAGATCTCAACAGATGATGGCACTACTGACAAAAGGGTGTTCTGTAAATTTATGTTTTGGTTGCCACAGTAAATGGAAAGATACATTAAATTATATGTCTGACATTTAAAAAATCTTGCAGTAGCAGGAAAAGGAAGACATAAATATATAAAACAAGACAGGCCATATATCATTGTTGAACATGAGATAGTTGCATGAAAGCTATAACACTCTACATTTGTATATGAATGAAGTTTTCCATAATCAAGTTACAGTAGTCAACGTAAACTGGTTTTGTAAAACTCTATTTTACTTTTGCCAACTCACACATTGGTAAGATTTTTTTAAATGCAAAAAAAGCATAAAGATAACACAAAATTATACTGCAGTAAATATTTGAGTTTTTCCACCTGAGCTTTCTTTCCTCTATACGAAATCATATGATATATAATCCTCATATCTAAGATAAGCAATTTCCAACTAACTAAAAAAAAATTTCTGAAATATCATTTGCATGCTATTCTATATAGAGATGGATAATTTATAACTATCTTCCTATTACCAGATATCTTATTCTTCTCTCTGGTAGCTATCAGAAATAACAGTGTAATGAACAGCAGAGCACATCATTTTGTGAGGACTGAATGAGAATGTATGTAAAACGCAAACACCAGACACATGGGTAGTAGTCGATAAATGGTAGCTACTACCATGCCAGCTCTCTTAGTCCTAAACAATCTTGTGAGGAAGAATGCTGTTAATCCTATTTTAGACACAGAAATAGATGTTAAAGAGGTCCCCCAGAGCAACAAAGCTAATAAACTGCTGGGCTAGAATTCAAACCTAAATCTGATTGTAAAGACAAATCTATCCACAATAACCATAATCTAGACTTGTGTTCCTTAACCTTAAACTCAGAAATTCTCAGAATCTTTGATATTCCTTGTTATTTTGAAATACATGATTTGCTTATCTAGCCATTATAAAGCATTTTATCATATTTTAGGATTTAAAGGTAAGAAGCCAGATCCTTTCAATTCCCCATAAAACAGGATTTTTTCAAAAAACCTTTGAGACTTAACTCATATCATATATAATTCACCCATGTGAAGTATAGAATTCAATGGTTTTTTTTGCTATATTCACAGATATGAGCAACAAGCACCACAGTAAATTTCAGAATTTCTGAATATATGAAATTTGAGATATTCAGATTTCAGAATATTACCTACCTATGCCCTATCACTTCTAGCCATAAGAAATCAGTAATCGACTTTCTGTGTCTACATAATCTGCCTGTTCTGGATATTTTACATAAATGCAATCATAATATATGGTCTTTGTGACCAGCTCCCCACTCTTGACAAGTTTTCAAGGTTCATCCATGCCATAGCATGTGCCGACACTTCATTCCTTTCTACGGCCAAACAGTATTCCATTGTATGGATATGTCACATATTTTGTTTATCTACTCACTAGCTGTTGGATGTTTGGATTGTTTCCACCTTATGGCTATGATCAACAGTGCCATTATAAACATTCATATACAAGTTTTTGTGTGGACATACATTTTCGTATGTTTTCATTTCTGTTGAGCATATACCTAAGAATAAATTACCAGGTCATAGGATAACCTTGTGCTTAATTAACTATTTGAGGAGCCACCAGAGGGTTAACCTAAGTGACTACACCATTTTACAGTCCTACCAGTCATGTATAACTGTTCCAATTTCTCCACATCCTCACCAACATTTGTTATTACCTGTCTTTTACTACAGCCATCCTAGGTGGGTTCAAGTGATTCTGATTTGCATTGCTCTTATAGCTAACAATGTTGAGCATCTTTTCATGGGAGTAATGGCCATTTGTACGTCTTCTTTGAGGAGATATTTATTCAGATCCTTGGCCCACTTTTCAACTAGGTTATTTGTCTTTTTATTACTGAGCAGTAAAAATTATTTACATATTCTAGATAAAAATCCTTTATAAATTCTAGATACTCTGATCAGATAGATGAGTTACAAAAATAATTTACAGCAGAAATTTAGATGATAGGACAGATGGAAAGGTATCAACTGGAACAAAATTTTGAAATCTGAAATTAAATGGTCACATGATCCAAGAGAAATGAATCCTAAGCTAGCAATGCAGAAAACTTTAAGCAAATTAAATCACTCTGCATAGCCGGGCTCGGTGACTCAGGTTGTAATCCCGCGCCTTGGGAGGCTGAGGTGAGTGAATTGCCTGAGCCCACAGGTTCGAGACCCGCCTGGGCAACTTGGTGAGATCTCATCTCCACAATAAATCAAAAAATTAGCCAGGCGTGGTAGAGCACACCTGTAATTCCAGCTACTTGGAAGGCTGAGGCAGAAGGATCGCTGGAGACCCAGCAGGTCGAGGCTGAGGGGCCGGGAGCGGCCACTGCACTCCAGTCTGGGCGACAGAGTGAGACTCCAACTAACTAACTAACTAAATAAATAAGTAAATCACTCTGACAGAGTGAGACTCCAACCAACTAATTAACTAAATAAATAAATAAATAAATAAATCACTCTGTAGAATTCCCAGAAGACTCAACACTTCTCAATAAGACTCAATACCACCAGAGGCAAGGGTGAGAGGTGTTTAAGGGCTAAAATAAGTAGAAATATCTAAAAGTCTAAGAAGCAGACATATCTTCACCACACACTAAGCAGGCAACTGCCCCTCCCCAAACCCTACAAAAGACTGGAAGATATTTCTCCCTCTCTCTGGAATAGGAACAGAAGGTCTCAGGATCAAAGGAAAGCAGGAGTACAATACTAAAGAAGATTAAGTAAACACAGACATACTAGATACTAAGCCCCCTCACCCCACCCCGAGCCCTCGACATCTTTCTCCTATCAAACAGGATTCTGGCAGCTGGGTCTTCACCACCCAGGCTGGAAAACTATAATATGTGGTATCTCCACGAATAAACTGACTAGCTTAAAGTAATTGAATGATATGGAGATAACTGTGTTCCCAGTTAGTCACCCTACAATGACCCTGGAGGAGTAGTTCTCAACAGGGGTGACAGGAATTTCTTTATCTGTTCCTGGGGTGGGGGAGATCTGGCAATGTCTTAGAGACACTTCTGATTGTCACAATAGAATTGAGTACCACTGGATCTGGTGGGAAGAGACCAGGGATGCTGCTAAAAATCCTACAATGCCTCAACAACAAAAAATTACCCAACTCAAAATATCTATAGTGCCATGGTTGAGGGAAAACAGAGAGCTCCCCAAATAAACAACATCAGCATTATTAGGTAACCAGTTAGAAAAACACATTCTCAGGCCCCAACCCAGACCAACCTGAGTCTGATAACAATTTTTCCCCAAAAATGAAATAAAGGAACATTAAGTGACATCAAAAGAATACAGCCACCAAAATAAACAAAATAAAAAGGGGAGAACTGTTCAACAAATAAATTGCTAGGAGGAAAAAGTAGAGGAGAACCTGTAGGTGAAAATGAAACATTCTTCTCAATTACACATGGAACACTCACAAAGACAGACAATATTCTGGGTCATAAACAAATCTTGGAAATTTAAAATAATTGAATCATTCAATCATTCAAGCATATTATCTGACAATAATGGCATTACGTTAGAAATCAGTAACACAAAAATATCTAGTAAGTCCCCAAATTAAACAAAATACTTCTAAATAATTCATGAGTCAAAAAAAGTCTTGAGGAGAAACTAAAAATTATTTCCAAGTGAGCAAAAATGAAGATACAATATGTCAAAGTTTATGAGATGCAGCTAAATCCATGCTTAGGGAAACACATATCATTAAAGGCTTATAATTATGAACAAGAAAGGTGGCCAGGCACAGTTGCTCACGCCTTATAATTCCAGCATTTGGGAGACCAAGGCAGGAGACCTGCATGAGTCTAGGAATTCAAGACCAGTCTAGGTAACATACCAAGACCTTGCCTCTACAAAAAGTAATAAGCCAGGTGTGTCGTAGCTCCCTAAGAGGCTGAAGCAGAAGGACTGCCTGAGCCCAGGCGGTTGAGGATGTGGTGAACCATGATCATGCCACTACACTCCAACCTGAATGACAAAGTGAGACATCCCCCAGCTTAAAAAAAAAAAAAAAAAAAGGAAAAAGACACCTGTAAGAGATATACAGACAACAAATAAGTTCATAAAAAGATGCTTCCCATTGTATGTCATCAGAGAAACAAATTAAAACAATAAGATACCACTCAACCTATTAGAATAGCCAAAATCCAGAACACTATCACTAAATGCTGGCAAAGATGTGGAACAATTCTCATTAACTGCTGATGGGAATGCAGAACAATTCTCATTAACTGCTGATGGGAATGCAGAATGATACATTGGAAGAAAGTTTGACAGTTTCTTACAAAACTAAACATACTCTTACCATAAGACCCAGTAATCACTCCTTAGTATTTACCCAAATGAGCTGAAAACTACATCCACATCAAAACCTGCACATGGATATTTATAGCAACTTCATTCGTAACTGCCAAAACTTGGAAGCAACCAAGACATCCTGCAGTATGTAAATGAATAGATAAATTGGGATATATTCAGACAATGGAATATTATTCAGCACTAAAAAAAAAGCTATCAAGCCATAAAGGGCATGGATAAAACTTAAATATGTATTACTAAGTAAAAGAAGCCAATTTGAAAAGACTACATATTGCATGATTCTAACTATATAACATTCTATAAAAGGCAAAATTATAGAAACAGTAAAGGGATCAATGGCTGCCAGGGGGTGGAAGGACGGAGAGATGAATAAGCAGAGCACATGTCATTACTGTATACGTTTATCAAAACCCACAGAATGTTCAAACACCAAGACTGAATCCTATCTAAACTATAGTCTTTGCTCAATAATGATTCATCAATTTTAACAACTATACCAGGGTGTTCATAATGGAGGAAGCTAGGGGGAGGGGGCAGGTGTAGAGGCAGGGAACTCTGTACTTTCCTCTCAATTTTGCTGTGAACTTAAATTTTTTTTTAATTCAAGCTTTAACAAGCTATTTTTGAGACAAAGAGAAAATTATAAGCACTGAGTAAATAACTGATAAAATGAAGAAATTATTGATAAGGCAGGATATTTTAAAAAGTCATCATTTAGAGATTTATGCTGAAATATTAAAGGATGAAATGTTACAATACGAGAGGGATGGTTCAACATAATGGGGAACAAGAGGTCTTCAGGGAAAGTAATGACTGGCTGTAAGATCAGCAAAGCTGAATGAAAGACACACAGGGGTTTTATTACTATTATCTCAACTTTATGTATGTGTAAAATTATCCTTAATAAAAGAAAAAATTTAAAGGGAAGAAAATAACTGGCAACCTAGATAGAATTTCATATCCAGCAAAAGTATCACTCTAAAATGAAACTGAAATACACACAAATGGAGAAAACCTGTTACAGACACAAAGAAACAAAATTTGCTACCCAGCAGGTACACATTACAGGAAATGTTTGTGTGTTCCTTCAGGCACAAGAAAATGATCCTAGATAAAAAGATTTTAAAAAACAATGAAAAGAATATATATGTGGGTAAATTCAAATGAAAATTGATTTTATACAGCACTAATAATGTCTTATGTGGATGGATGGCAGCGCAGGGAAGAAGGAAAGAAAAGAAGGAAGGAAGGAAGGAAGGAAGGAAGGAAGGAAGGAAGGAAGGAAGGAAGGAAGGAAGGAAGATCCAGAGAAGGATAAATGGAGTTCAATTGTTCTAAGGTCCCTTCATTATCTAGAAAGAACTACAAGTACTTATTAAGTCAGATATTTTATAAGTTAAGATGTATGCAGTCACAGCTCTAGGATTACTACTGTATTAAAATAGTAAAAACAATCTTATCTCCCAGTCCATTAAAAGCGTCAACTGGAATAATATAAAATCCTCAATCCAAAAGAAGGAAAGAAGAGAAAAAGCATAGAACAGAAAAAGTAAAAATCAAATAGCACAATGGTAAATGTAAACCAAATATACCACTGATTACATAACAGACTATGTGTTAAAAGACAAAGACTTCCAGATTGGATTTAAAAACTCAATTTCATGCTACTTTAAAAAGACACATCAAAACACAGAAAAGAAAGGTTGAATGAAAACAGAATGGGCTAAAACTAACCAAAGAAACTAGTGAGGCTATCTAATAAACAAAGCAGACTTTAGTACAAAAATGACTAGGACATTTCAATACTATAACGTATTCAGTTTACAAGAAGATTTAAAACTTTAGTGTAATAAACACATCAAAATATAGCTTCAAAATAAATAAAGCAAAAATTAGATGACTACAGAAAAAACAGAGAATTCCACACAGTAGATTTTAACACATTTATCTCAGAAGCTGACAGAATAAAATGGTCAAAAAAACTAGTAAGGATATAAAAGAGATGAACAACAATTAACAAGGAACCTAATTGGCATACATAGAACACTGTACCCAACAACTACATAATAAGCATTCCTTTTAAATGTACTTACTAAATTAGACTATATGCTGGGTCATAAAGTCAACATATTTCAAAAAATTAAAATCTTACTGAATATTTACTGTGATCACAGTAAGTTCTAAAATACCAAAAATATAACCAGCAATCAATAGTGTTGTTCAGTTTCAAAAGATTTTCTAAGTGAGACACAAAAAGATCTAACCATTAAAAATAAAAAAGGGCACAATATATTGAACTATTATTAACAGAGTAAAAAGATTAGTCATAGCTCATGCCTGTAATCTCACCACTTTGGGAGGCCCAGGCAGAACTGCTTGAGCCCAGGAGTTTGAGACCAGCCTGGGCAACATAGTGAGACTTCATCTCTACAAAAATAAAAAAATGAGTCCGGCATGATGGCACATGCCTCTAGTCCCAGCTACTCAGGAGGATGAGGTAGAGGGATTGGCTCAGTCCAGGAGGTCAAGACCTAGAGAGCCATGACTATGCACTGCACTTCAACCTGGACAACAGAATGAGACTATGACTCAAAAAAAAGATAAGAGACAGAGAAAATTTGCAACACAACTAGTAGCTCAAATTCAGACTTCATAAAGATCTACAGATCGCCAAGAAACACAATCCAACTGAAAAATGGCCAAGAGGCTGAAACAGGAACTTCACAAAAATGAAATTTAAGTGGTCAACAACACAGGAAAACTTGCTCATCCTCATTAAAAATCAGGTAACTTGAAATTAAGACCAGGTTGGGTTCGGTGGCTCAGTCTGTAATCCCAGCACTTTGGGAGACCGAGGTGAGTGGATTGCCTGAGCCTGTGGGTTCGAGACCAGCCCCAGGCAACTTGGCGAGACCTCATCTCTACAATAAAATAAAATAAAAAATAGCCAGGTGTGGTAGCACGCGTCTGTAGTTCCAGCTACTCAGAAGGCTGAGGTGGAAGGATCGCTGGAGCCCAGCAGGTCCACTGAGGTGAACGTGCGTGCCACTGCACTCCAGCTTGAGCGAAGGAGTGAGGCTCCAACTCCAAAAAAAAAGAAAGAAATTAAGACCAGTGACAAATGCACTGAATGGTTCAAAATAAGCCTGTTAGATTGTTGTAGAGGCCATGGAGCAACTAGAACCTGCATACACTGCAGGTACAGTATAAATTAGCATATTTTAGGAAAACATTTTACAGTACAAGCTTACCTATGACCCAACAATTCCACTGTTTACCTAACAAATTACATGTCCATGGGTACACCAAAAAACACATTCAATGAAGTTCAAACCAGTATTGCTTGCATTAGCCAAAAGCCGAAAACAACCCAAATGTCCCTTAACTGTAAATTGTGGTATACTCATTTAACCAAATATCACACATAGTAACAAACTAACCACAACCATATCACAGATACCTCAACATACAACGGAAGCCAATTATAAATGAAAACAAACTGTGATTTCATTTATATAAAGTTAAGAAAAAGTGTAAGGAGCAAAATCCTTGGTGTTAAAAGTGAACATAGCAGTTATCTTTAGGAGGAGGTTTGTAAGGGATCACCAGATAATTTCTTGGGAGCTGATAACGTTCTACTTTCTTGACCTTTGCTAAAACATGGAGCTGCACATTTTTGATGTATGTATTCCTCTGTACATATACTATATGCTATACTTTAATTAAAATAGTTTTAAAAGTTGACTGTGAATGCCCTTAAGAAACAGTAGGAAATCAAAACACAGGTAGTCAACTTTACTGAACATTCCAATTTCAAGTGACTCACTTGCCAGAAAGCTAAAAGATGCCCCCCTTCTTGAGCAGGTCCATCAGAAAGGAAATGAAAAGAAAAGGATCTAGTTTTAGGCAGCAGGTCAGACTGGATATAAGACATGATGAAAATAACAACAGGGATAATCACCCAAAGATGATCATCCATGAACATCACATATAGTAGAGACTTGATAGCCAAAACAGATGCAGCCTCGAAAGCTTACAGAATAGCAATGAATAGTTCCGTTGAACCCTTAGTAACAGTTAAGGGTCGGAGTCCCACGAATCATGGGTTGTCAATGTCAGTATCTGAAGGATAACTAATCAGGGCTTTCTGGACAAAGGACTTCTCTATGGTGTCCTAGATGCAGAAGAGTAGGATGCTATAGCACAATAATTTATCATTATTTTATTACACAGTTATGTTGTGCCCGGCATCACACATACATTTTCACATTCAATCTTTACCACAAAACCCTAAGAACCAAACCAAAGTCCTAAAGACTTGTGAGAAATTATCTTCACTCACAGAATTACAGAGCTGTTGACATGAACATCACTGATACTAGGATCCTCCAACCCCATGAGACTCTAGGCTCTGAAGAAGGGCATCTTAGGCTTGAAGTGGAGCTTATGGAATGTCATGCTCAAAGCTGGAAAATATGTCAAAAATGGTGATAGCGTACAGCTATACTGTACAAAAAAGAAACGGTGTAATCTACCAATTATAATTTAGTTCTTATAAAAATAAAATTTAAATTTCCAATGAGCAATGTCAATTCAAACAGACATTAGAACCACTCCCAAGTAGACTATTGTAATATTAATTTGCTCTGAGCAAATTATCCAAAAGGTGGAACTAGTAAAAATCAAGAGAGCAACTTTTTTAGTTCAGCTGTCTGCCACTCCATTTGAAACAAAAGTGAATACATCTTCATTTTAATTGTATCACACCAAACAAATATGCTAACACTTTTCCAAATATATTGTATTTTAGAAAATTTTAATCCAAATATGATCAAGTTAAATAATGTTATGTTCTTATCAAAATGACATTTACAGAAGGGCCAAAAATTTTGCACGTACTTCAAATATCTTTAAACTTCTATTCTCTTCCTAAAAAAGGATAAAGGAAAACACTTTGTTTATATTGGCTTCAAAATTTCTAGAAATTGTATCTCTAACATTTTAAGCTAACTTTCATGTTTATCTAATATACTTTTATTGTACAACAATAAAAATCAGAAGCTAAGTACTATTGACATGGAGAAAACTAGCAATTTTAGAAAGCTGCTTTAGGCAGTTCACTGACACTCTCCCTCTACAAAAACATAAAACTTACTACAGCAAATTATGTAAAATATTTTCATCTATCCAGAGAATTACCAGAAACATAATGGAAGGCTTTTTGAAATTTCTGTTCAACAGATTACCTAGATTTACTAATGTCTGTCCTTAAACCCATGTGGTCACCATCAACTGAAATGAAAGATGCATTATTGAATGGACCTCCAAAGATCCCTACTTCCTACTAATGTGCTTTCTACTCAGGGGTCTTGCACTGATAACCTACAATAATAGCAAACAGGTCAGAAGAACTGAAAACTAAAAATTACTAGACTGTTTCTCAACAACCACAAAAATCAAAATTCTAATGTACCTTGAATAAGTAATCTAACTGAATAATTTCAAAATCAACCCAGCATGTACAAAACAACATTCAGTAATCCCTCATTTTTTCAGCATCACCCAAAAAAGCCAGGTGTTTCACATTGGTGGATTCTCCTGCTAGTTGAAAGTTGCCACTGTGTGAGTCGCAAAATTATTTTCCATTCTATTAAATATAATTTAACTATTTGATACTGCTTAGTTACTGGTGTGAACATCAACTGCTCTTATAGTAATATACTGTTTCAGACTCTTGAGGGATCCTGCATCTGCAACTGGTTTTTTACCAGACTGTCAGTTCTTGTCTTGACAGCACATCTTCTCTTCTCCCAGATTTGCTATTTTTAATCTGGAGAAGAGACAAACAATAATTAAAAGTTTAAAAACCATATAAAATAGAATGCTGAAATGTTGTTCAGAAATAAAAATGCATAAAGGCTTAATATATCAACTTTTATGAGGCCAATCTCAGCTGCTCAGGGCCCACTTTACTTACTCCCTGGTGCTGATTGTTTTGGGGAAGAAAATGATACACAAGGGGAGAATCAAAGTGCTACCCTAAGAAGAAAGAATGTTTTGAGACATGCCAACCTGAATTCCAGTCTTGGTTTTGCCACTTACTTGTTGTGTGACCTGGGGGATACTACCTGTTTCTGAGCCTTGGTTTCCTCACAAGTAAAATAAACAGGGAATTTATTCTGCAGGGCTAAAAGGAAAATTAAGAGATACATGGAAACTGCTGAGCACAGTATATTCACAAAGAAACTCAAATATTGCTAGCCTAATTATATAAGAATAAGCTCTGAACTGTAAACTTCAAAAATTATAAACACTTTTAAGTTAAAGGAAATGCTGTCATCCTTTACAAATATCCCAAAATCCAAACTAGCTTTTAAGCAGTCTCTACTTCTCCCCTTACATATTTACTTGTAAGGAAAAAAATAGAAAAATCTTGCAACCTATCAAAAAAGTAAAATGTAGTTAAACTCTGAAGACGAAACATACATATTAATTTCATTTCCCTCAAAATCACGTATTAACAGCATTTAGCAAGAATTCTCTAAATAGTTGTCTAAATAGCAGACTATATTTAAATCTCTACTATTTCAGTATTTTAAGCCACAGATCCTTCAAGAGTCTATTTTTAAATCAGTTCCTTACTCAATATTGCTAGTATCATTTGAAAAAATATCTGTGCTTAATAAATTATCCACATACAACAGTTGTGTCAGTTATCACTTTCCAAGCATCTGGTGTTTAACTTTAAGCTTAAAGTTAGAGATCTTAATAAAAACACCACATAAACCTTATTCAAAGATGTCAAGTATGAGAAACAGCTATACCAAGTATCAACAGCAATGGGGGGGGTGCCCTTAAAGTCCAGACCAAAAACTATTTGTACCCCCAAAGGTACTGAAATTAAAAAACAAACATCTATATGTGAAAGAGGTACCTTCTCATAAAATTGAACACAGCCAAAAACATTACAGTGCATTAACTACAAAATGCAATTGTAAAATAGAATCTCTATTATCTAAATCCGATAAAGAACAACAAAACAAATGCTTTGCTACTCAAATACTAGAATACACTTCCTTCTATTACAAAACCTTAAAACTCAGTTCACTGGAGAACAAAAGCTTCCAGAGGTAAAGCAACAAATGCAAGTAAATTATATAAACTCTGAGCCAGGTATTTCATGCGCATGATGTCATGAAATCTTCCAAACAATTTAATGAAGCCAGTATCGCATTACATGTTAAAAATGCAACCAGGAACACTCAGGTGAGTAAAGTTTCTAACCCCGAATCAGATTTCTCCAATTCTAAGGTTCATGCTCTATCCAGAATGCAGATTATATTTCAATATAAAGCTAGTAACTAACAAGGCAACACATTTTTTTCCTTTCTTAAAATAAGCCAAAACAATAAATAAAAGTCGAATGAGTCTGTTCTACATGGAAAGACTGCCAAGGTAATACAAGTTGAAAGAGAGTAAGATAAAGAAAAGTGTGAGCAGTTACCTCATTTAACAGGAATAAACAGAAAATTATACATGGATATACAGATAAACATCTTTCTGGACAGAATTACAAAAAAAAACAACAATTTTTTTTTAGCGGGATCCTTTTTGTTTCATACTTTTTCTATATCACTACAATTTTTTTATTTTTTTTTTTTGCTTTTTGAGTGGGTTTCTCACTCTGTTGCCCAGGCTGGAGTGCAGTGGCACACTCACGGCCACCCCAGCATCAACCTGCTGGGCTCCAGCAATCCTTCCACCTCAGCCTTCTAATTAGCCGGAACTACAGGTGTGCTAACACGCCAGCTAATTTTTTATTTTTTGTAGAGCCGAGGTCTCGCCAAGTTGCCTGGGCTGGTCTCAAACCCGCAGGCTCAGGCAATCCACTCGCCTTGACCTTCCAAAGTGCTGGCATTACAGACTGAGCCACTGAGCCCAGCCAATTCTCTAATTCTAAAGGAAAAACATGAATAATGCATTTTTCCCTTGCATTCTGTGTGTAAATAAACATAAAAACTATATCCTTTAAGAAAACTGAAGAGAGCTTTAATTAAAAATTTTTTAAACAAAAACCATTACATCCAAGTCTAGACATCATATAGTAGCTGCTTAACCAGTAAATCAGGCAGTCTTTTGTTGTCATATCTACAGGACATCAAACTCACTCTTAATTGCATAAACTTTACCTAGAAAAACCAGAGTTCAGATCTTCTGGTAATATTTTGCGAAGTATGTTTTTTCACACCTATAAATGAACGAAACCTGTTAAGTATGCTAATCTAATAGTTTCTGAATAAAACAGCAGATTTACAGATACCAACTTCATTCTCTAAAAAAGCTCACAATCTCAATTTAATGAGATCTTTATTGTTTAGCTTCACTTTTTAAGTTAATGTTATTTTAAATCAACACATGATTGCATATCTTTATGAAGTACAATATGAGAATTGGATATATGTGTACAATGTGGAATGATTAAAAGCAAGTTAATCAGCATGATCATCACCCCACTTGAAGCTGCTGCTATGGAAAAGCAACTGAAATAATGCCACTAAATATTTAATTAAACTAAAAATAATCGCCAGGCTTGGTGGCTCAGCCTGTAATCCCACGCTTTGGGAGGCCGAGGTGAGTGAACTGCCTGAGCCCGCGGGTTCGTGACCAGCCTGGGCAATTTGGGGAGACCTCATCTCTACAATAAATCAAAAATTAGCCAGGTGGGGTAGCGCGCACCTGTAGTTCCGGCTCCTTGGAAGGCTGAGGCGGAAAAATCGCCAGAGCCCAGCAAGTCGAGGCTGTGGTGGCCGGGAGCCACTGCACTCCAGTCTGGGCGACAGAGTGAGACTCCAACTCAAAAAAAAAGGAAAAAGAAAATGACAGTAGTGCTTTCTGAATTAAGTTGTGAAATTTTTAAAAAGGATAGTGCATTATTCCTTGATAAGGCTAACGAAGATATTAGCTATTATGTCACTGTCATCAACAGCATTTGCAAAGGTCCAGAGAAGAAAGAGTTAATGATATGGGGGGGCAGACAATAAATGCGGTTTAAAAAAAGGGGAAGAGGTAGGGAAGGAAAAGTAGGTAAGGAGCAGATCCTGAAAGCTCTACTAGCTGTGCTAATTCTGCAGTCACTAGCCACATATGGCTACTGAGCACTTGAAATGTGGTTAGTACAAATCAAGGTGTACTTTAAGTGTAAAATACATCATAATCTTTTATATCAATTACATCGTGAAATATTTTGGACGTACTGGGCTAAATGAAGCATATTAAAATTACAACAGCTGCTGGGCATGGTAGTTCACGCCTGTAATCCCAGCACTTTGGGAGGCCAAGGCAAAAGGACTACCTGAGCCCACAGGTTCAAGACCAGACCGGGCAACCTGGCAAGACCTCGTCTCTACAATAAAACAAAAAGAAAAAAATAGCCAAGCATGGTGGCGCTCGCCTGTAGTTCCAACTACTCAGAAGGCTGAGGCGGAAGGATAACCAGAGCCCAAAAGGTCAAGGCTGCGGTAGCCATGAGCGTGCCACTGCACTCCAGCCCGGGCGACAGAATGAGACTTTGACTAAAAAACAAAAACAAAAAAAACCAATTACAACAGCCCCAAAAGGCAGATGCAACCCAAGTGATCACTAACAGATGAATGGATAAATAAAATATGGAATACACATACCATGGACTATTATTCAATCTTAAAAAGTAAATTCTGACACATGCTACCATATGGATGAGCCTTAAAGATCGCATACTAAGAGAAAGAAGCCAATCACAAAAGGCCAAACATTGCATGGCTCCATTTATATGAAATCCCTAGAATAGTCAAATTCAGAAACAAAGTAGAATGGCGATTGCCAGGGGTAGGGAGATGGGGTTAAATGGGGACTTAGTGTTTAAATAATACCACCATTTAAATAAATAACTGGTACAGAGTTTCAGTTTTGCAAGATGGAGACGTCTGGAGAGGAATGGTGGTGATGGGTTGCACAACAGTGTGAATGTACTTAATGCCACTGAACTGTATACTCAAAAATGGTTAAGGTATTATATTTTGGCCAGGTGCGGTGGCTCAAGCCTATAATCCCAGCACTTTGAGAGACTGAGGTGAGAAGACTGCCTGAGCCCACAGGTTCAAGACCAGTCCGGGCAACATGGTGAGACCTTGTCTCTACATTAAATCAAAAAATTAGCCAGGTGTGGTAGTGTACACCTGTAGTTCTGGCTACTTGGAAGGCTAAGGTGGAAGGATCGCCAGAGCCCAGCAGGTCGACACTGGGGTGGACGTGAGCATGCCACTGCACTCCAGCTTGAGCGACGGAGTGAGACCCCAACTCAAAAGAAAAAAGTATATTTCATGTTATGTGAGCTTTATCACAATAAAAAAATTCACTTGTTCTTTATTATTTTAAGTGGATTCCAGGAAAAATTACATATGGTTCACATTGTATTTCTACTGGACAGCACTATTATATTGGTCATGGTAAAAATTTCAATGAGAAGTGTTCTGACAGTGTGACAAGATCTAGAACAGGAAGCCCTAACGTCAGAGTCAGCAAACTTCCTGTACAGAGCTAGATAGTAAATATTTTTGGCTCTGCCAGCCATATGGTCTGTACTAAAAGGGGCTATAGATAATACACAAGTGAATGGGCACACTAGATTTGAATTACAATTGTTAGGAAACATTCACTGTAAGCAACGACTCCTAAATTTACAGGAATTTTGTGAGTCAGTTTAATATTGATAACCTGAAATACGCTATGGTGAGAACATTTACATCACTGAAATCCAGCAAACACCACAAATCAGTGCTGTTTTTCCTGAAGTACTGGTTGATAAGCCAGTATTTTACCAGCATACCATTCATTATATAAAAAATTAACTTCTAGCCGGGCTCAGTGGCTCAGCCTGTAATCCCGCGCCTTTGGGAGGCTGAGGTGAGTGGATTGCCTGAGCCCGCGGGTTCGAGACCCACCTGGGCAGCGAGACCTCACCTCTACAATAAATCAAAAAATTAGCCGGGCATGGTAGCACGCGCCTGTAATTCCGGCTACTCGGAAGGCTGAGGCAGAAGGATCGCGGAGCCCAGCAGGTCGAGGTTGCGGTGGCTGGGAGAGGCCACTGCACTCCAGTCTGGGCGACCGAGTGAGACTCCAACTCAAAAAAAAAAAATTTAACTTCTATACATCTAAAATTATATTTGCTGTGAACCATCCTTGAGAAAAATAGCTGTTTAAATCTTTTTGTGTTCTGTGATTCAGATAAGGATCTCTAGCTAAGTAAAAAAGGCTATTCTAGAAGACAGAGAAAAGCAAGAGTGAACATCATGAGACATTCAAGAGTTGTGCTTTGAGTGGTGACCCAAGGGAGAGCAGTTTAAGCTATGAGCTTATGTACACTACACTACAGTCAGCAAAAGTTCAACAACTAGTAGTCAGTATTGACTACTGTACACATTATTGTATGTCATAGACTAGATTCATTGTAACCAATTTACTGAATCCTAGGCTCTGGTAACAACACAATGGTGAACAATCACAGTCCCTCTCTAAAAGAGAAGCATTAATTAACCACATAAATACATAATCTTGAATTGTGATGAACTATGATTTTAAAAAACAGGGTGCTGTGAGAAAATGCAACAGGTGAACCCAATCTTGTCTAAACAGATACATCCTTGAGAGACTGACCTTTGCACTGAGATTTAAAGAATGAGTGGAAATGGGCAAAGAGTGGGAAGTTTTCCAGGTAACAAGAAAACTTTGTACAAAGTGCTGAAACAGAGGGAAAAAAGGTTAATAACAGGCCAAGGAACTAGAAAGTTAAGGCAGCAAGCCAAGTGAATGAGGAGGAAAGAAGGCATCAACAAAGAGAGGAGGAGTTAGGAACCACACCACACAGGGCAACATCACCCTGTCACATATGCCAAGACCAATGAGGAGCCACTAGTTTTATGCAAAGGGTGACATGATCTGACTAACGTTCTTCAGAGAATACTCTGGGAATGAATGGCAGAGAAGTTACAGAAAAGTGAGGAGACTGACTACTACAGTTCCCAGGCAAAAAGCACTGACAACTTGCTCTTTTAAGTACCAACTTATAAATAAAAACTCCAACAGAAAATTTTTCTCTCAGGATACAATTTTATAAATTCAAAACTCCAAAGACTTTTGTTTATGTAGATTATATCTAATGATATTTATTATATTAGAAATTAAAGTAGAATAATCTCTAATATTAATTCACTTAAAAATGATAAATTCATTAAATCTTAATTCATTCTTTTGAAACTATACATTCTTATGAAAAATAACATCTTCCCAGTAATAAGAGTAGCACTGTTTTAAATTTGTGGAAATCACTTTCATCTCATAACAGACAGCAGCTGGGTCTTCATATCTTTTGTGATAGACCACATCTTAAAGCCACTGGCAAAGTGTATTGCTCATTTTTTAGAGAATTAGACTGAAAAACATTACCTCAGAATTATCATTAAAATAGTTTGACCTCATGGTCCCCTTAAAAGGGTATTGGGGATCTCCAGACCACATTGAAAACTACTGCTCAAATAACAAAAAGTAAATCTGTTTAGGTTTTCTGTACCCCCCTCACACTGGAAACACACACACACACACACACACACACAATATATCAGCTGTGGTCATACCCATAATCCCAGCACTTTGGGAGGCCAAGGCAGGAGGACTGCTTAAACCCAGGAGTTCGAGATCAGCAAGACCTCGTCACTACAAAAAAAAAAAAAAATCAAAACAATGATCAGGTGTGTTGGCACATGCCTGTAGTACCAGCTACTCAGGAGGCAGAGAAGGAAGGAGTCTGAGGCTGTAGTGAGCCACGATTGTACCACTGCACTCCAGCCCGGGCAACAGAGTGAGATTCCAACTCAAAAAAAGATAATAAAAAAGACAGTAACAAGAGTTACTGAGAATGTGGTCATTGGAATCCTAATGCATTGCTGGTGCTGTACAATGGTAGTTACTTTGAAAAATAATTTGGCAGTTCATCAAAAAGTTAAAACACAGAGCTACCATATGACCCAGCAAGTCCACTCCTAGATATACACCCAAGGAAAATGAAAACAAATGCCCCCACAAAAATTTATATATAAATATTCTTAGAAGCATTAGTCTTAATAGTCATCAAGTGGCATAGAAATAAAATGGGATACCTATCCATACAATAGGATGTTATTTGGCAATAAAAAGTACTGACATGCTACAACAGGGAAAAACCTTGAAAAAAACATGCTAAATGAAAGAAGTCAGTCACAAAAGACCACACACTCCATTTGTAACAAATGTCTAAGACAGATTAATCTATAGACAAAAAACAGATCAGTAAGTAGTTGCCTAGGGCTGGTAGGGATGGGGAGAAATGAAGGGCAACGCAACTGCTTAAGGGCATAGGGTTTCTTTTGAGGATGATAAAAATGTTCTAAAATTGATTGTAACGATAGATGGACAAATCTGTGAATATATTACATCAATTACAGACTCTAATATTGATTTCAGGAACAATTTTTCCTCCGATATATCTTACAATACTGATGCAACCCAACCTTCTGGATAAGATGCTGTCCCCAGCAGAACTATAATACAAGCCCTACAAGTAATTTTAAACTTTTAAGCGGCCATATTAAAAAAGTAAAAAGAAAAAAAGTCAAATTACTTTTACTAACATTTTATTTAAGCCACTAAATGCAAATTATCATCTCAGCATGTAATACATATGAAAATTATTAAGATACTTATTGTCTTCATACCAAATTTTCGAAATTTGGTGTATATTTTACATTTACAACACATCTCAATTCAGTCCAACTACATTTTAAGTACTCAATAGCCATATATGGCTAGTGGTATCAAAGTGAAAAATGCAGTCCTAGAGCCACATTATAAAGTAAAATGTTAATAATGTTTGTGATGATGACCTTAAGGCACTGCAATTTCCCTTAGCAAAAATAGGCTAAGTCAATACAACATTTAAATTATGCTTAAATATATTAATATTTTCCCGTTTCCACAACTTTTTCTAAAACCAGAGTATACACTGCCTGAACATTTCAAGTTAATGTATTTCAAAACTTTACCCTATAATCTAAAAGCTACAAGATCCCCAAACAAGCCAATTAGAAGTTGTATGAACTGAGGTGACCCAACCACTGTCTTATTATTGGCTTTTTCTATTTTTGCTATAGTCTTTACTTGTGTCAACTGAATCACAAGAGTACAACTATTGATGACAGATTAACTCAGCTTTTAATGTACTACCAGTACTGTTAATTACTTGATCTCTGAGTTTATAAAATAAGCATGGTAGTACCTTCCTCCTGAATTTTTTTGCTATAATTTAATGAAATGATACACATAAAGCACCTAAAAAAAATGAGAAAATAAGTTGTATGGAAACTCCCCTCCATTCTCTATACTAATTTTAATGTCTCTCACCCACAAAACTCTCCGTTCTTCTAGATGTTATCTGGCTTGTTCACACTTGGAAATCCTCAAAGCCGTTTCCAATAGCTATACGAGGACTTTGTGCCACTGCACATTTATGTTGTTCTATCTGTTTACTTACATAAAGGTGGAGCAATCCCAATATGAAATCTGAACTACTCCAAAATTCAAAATGTAATATACTTTCATCCAATCAATTATTAGGACATGTTCATATAAATATCATTTTAGTATAATGTGTTAATGAATCTACATGATATAGAAATACCTATTGTAAGATATTTTAACTTAAGGAAAATAGAATTTGAGAGCATAAGCCTTCAATAGTATCCTCTGGAGGTCTTCTGTTTATCCTCTGACCCTCCAAGATCAGATAAAAATTTTCAGGATCAAATATTTCACAATTTCTAACTGAACATGTTCAGTGGAATCTTAATGTCATTAAGTATTTTTACTAACAAATTTTAATTTGCAGCAAATAGTTTAAATCAAATCCTTTTTAAACATTTAAAATACAAAATGGCAGATCTTTTGTGTTTCAAGTAGAATTTTACAAAGAGGCCGGCCATCTGAAAAACTGCTTTTCTTATTATTGCACATTCTCCAGAATATGCTTTCCTTAATAAAGCCCAACTTGTCTTCAAGTTCTTTAGTACAGTGGTAAGCTTCAACTTTTATTCATAATAACAGAAAACAGCCCAGGTGACCTGAATGGTGAATAAATGATATAATCACACAGTCAAAAACTACACAACAACAAAAAACTAATGTTTTCTGCTTCAACAGAATGTAATGATCAAAAATCTAAAAGTTAACTGCCTGAACAGTTACTTCAGAAAGGCTTTAATTTTACCTATTAAACATTCACTCTGGCTACAGCATGGCAAAATAAAATTTTTCACAGAAGTCAGAATTTTAGTTTCACTACCACAAAAAGCAAAATACATCCTCACAGCTGTCACATCATATACTGACCTAAATGAACTTTTTTCTATTTATAAAATATTGACTACTTCTAATCTTTTCCAATGAAATGCTGAAAGCGGCAAGGATGGTGGAGCCTGAACTAGGAATCCTTGAGACCTAAGGACTTTACAACTTAATAAGGCTATATATTCACTACAAAAGCTAAAACTTAAAAGATGGACAACATCAAATTGTCAGGGATGTGGAGCCACAGGAACTCCCAAACATCACTGGTGGGTTCTGCAGTGATATAAGCATTTTTTAAAAATGAACTTTCTTATAAAACTAAGACATACAGCCGCCCTATGACCTAGTCACTCCACTGCTAATTATCACCATGAAATCAGGAAAGATCAAAGAACATGTCCACAAAAAGACTTATACAAGACTATTCATAATAACAGAAAACAGCCCAGGTGACCTGAACGGTGAATAAATGATATAATCACACAGTGAAAAAACTACACAACAACAAAAAACTAATGAAGTAAACAACAAAGAGGAATCTCAAAAACATCATGCTGCGTAGAAAAACAGCCTTACCCAGAAGAGTACATCCAGTACTACAGAATTCCACTTATAAAACCTTCCAGAACAGGCAAAACTCATTGTGTTACAAGTACCTACAATATTCAGTACAGTAACATGCTGCACAGGTTTGTGTAGTCTAGGAGTAATAGGCTACACTATATACATAGAGCCTAGATGTAGAGTAGGTTATAGCGTTTGAACTTGTGTATGTGAGCTGTGATGTTTGCACAATGATAATGCATTTCTCAGAATATGTTCCCCACCATTAATTCAGGACTGTAGTCTTTTGAGTGAAAGGAAAAAAATTAACTTATGAATACAAAATAATAAAAAGATAAATAAAAAATAAAAATAAAACAGGTAAAAATTAATGGGTTTAAAAAAGCGAAGTAGTGGCTGACGGAAGGAAGAGTGATTGACTTGACTAGGAAAAGTTTCTTAACTTTCTGGTCAATTCTAACGTTCTATATCTTGATAAGAAATTGGGATACAAGTGTAAGCATTTGTGAAAACTAATGGAATGGTAACCACGTGCATTTCACTTCATGTCAAAATTTATCTTTAAAAAAATGTTAAAAAGTTGAATCCAGATTAATAACATGCACACTGCTGAAGTAACACTGGTATCATGCAATGATACCTGCAACTTACTTTGAAATGCTTCCAAAAAATAAAATGTGCTTAAGAATAAATACAGAAAAATGCCAATTGTCGATGATGGACATGTGGGTGTTCACTGTTCAATTCTTCAACTTTTCTGTCGTTGGAAAACAAAATGTTGAGGAAAATTTTTACAAGAGCACTGAGACAAAAGTGGTAACTCGGTGGTAAAAATTCTTTTCATCTGGTGTTACACACCCCATTGCTTCCCAAAACACACCACCTTTGGAACTAGATAAACCAATACTCCAATCACTTGCTGTCCTTGGGGAAACGTTTAGATACATTTCACGAGTTGTTTCCGTTCATAAACTTGTATTTTTCGAGATCGCCAGACGGATCAATTTAATCATCATGGAAAATAGGATGTATTCAAAAACAAACTAAAACAGCTTGCATAATTCCACCACCATTCTTAATTAACTCCAAAATGTGGCTTCCTGCACAGACTTTAAGGCGTAAGTCACTTGGCAATATTCTCCATTAACTCCAATTTTCATTTTATTCGGCCGCAACCGCTAACACCAACGTCGCCACCGTCCCTCTAAAAACAATCCAACAAAAACCCACCCAATGACTGCCATCTAAGAGCTGATAAACACACTAAAAAGTAAACAGTGAGTCACCAGTGAATGAAAGTCATTCACTTTTCACCCCGAGCCTAGTACTAAAGATGTGGGCGAAAGCAGTTTCTACATCATAGTTAGTTTTTTTAAAAAAAGGTCGGGAGACGGGAAAGCTCTCAGCAGCCAAAACGCAGAACGAAAGGTACACGTGCTCCTCGCTCCGAAACCCACCTTCACCCGCAGGCCGCGGAAACAATGCGCCCCCCCTTCTCGGAAATGCACGAAACAAAACCGCAGCTGAGCCGGAGCCCTCGCCCCCGCCCAGC
>NW_007259427.1:395039-442247 GCF_000164805.1 Carlito syrichta
GGGTAACGCGGCCGACGGCGTCGCCGAGTCATGCCCGGCCGGCGCCGCCGTGGGCTCCGGCTGCGTCCGTCTTCCGCTCCCGCGCCACTGCCCCCAGCGTGGGCGCGTCCGGCGTGAAGGACTAAAAGCAACGTGGGGCGGGATAGGTCAGTTCCTTTTTTCCCCACCCTTTTCACCAAAAAACAATTCACGGTTTCCGAGCAGCACCGTAACGGCGCAGCGGGATGACGTCACGGTTAGCGAAATTACTAGAAAGGGACTCGACCACTGGCGCGGCGGCCGGAAAAGCGCATGCGCGCTCGCGGTCCAGGTAGCCTCCCCGCCCCCTTCGCTCCCGGCTGGGCCGAGCTCACCTTTCCGGGTCGCCGCGGTGGCCTAGCGTGGCCTCAGCCTATTCGGCGTACGGCCCGGGGAGGAGGGTCTGGAGGAAAAATAGCAGCGAGGTGTTTTGTTATTTCAGTACTGTTAGTATTTGAGCTCTTGGCGGGCTAAACTCGCTCTTACCGCCCCGAGCGCGGCAGCTGGAAGATAAGTTAATGGAGGAAAGGTCCTCGTCATCACGAAGGGAAAGTGGAATAAACGCCTCCGGCTGCCCTGCGCAATCCCGCGGAGGCCTTGCTGCGTGGCCGGAGGTTACCGCCCTCGGGCCCGCAGGGTTTGGTCGGGCGATCAGGCAACCTGTGCTGACGGTGGCCTCCGCTGCTTGGGGACAGCCCTGCGCGAGCGCCCCAGATTCTCTGAACTGTGTCTCCTGACGTGCTGTTTCAGACTTTAGGTGGCATGGAGGGCTTTTTTAAAAACTTAAGTGGTGGGGTACAGTTCAGGGTTAAGCATACAAATGTTCCTTATGCAGGTACCCCTGTTGATGAGGTGTGCCCCCCCCGCATACCCACTACTGCCAATCTGTCCTCTCCCCCTCCCCCGCAATTTCCCACTACTGACCATCCTTTTCTATAGTATTATGATTGTTCAAGGTCCACTTATGAGAACACGTGATACTCAGTTCTTTGTTTCTGTGATAGATCACTCAGTATTATAGACTCTTAAGTCCATCCAAGTTGCTGCAGAGTTCATGATTTTGTCCTCCTTTATGGTTGCGTAATATTCCATCGTGTATATGTACCACTTTTTTTTTTTTTTAATCCAGTCCTCTTTTGATGGGCAGCACGTTTAGTTCCATGTTTTTGCTATTGTGAATAATGGTGCAATAAGCATGCTTTTTCATAGAGTGATTTAAGTTCCTCCAGGTATGTTCCCAGTAGGGGGATTGCAGGGTCGTATTTTTAGATCTTTTAGGAATCCAAGGGCAGTTGTTTAAAGATAATTTTCAGTGTAGCATGGCTACAGCTAAGAAACAAGTTAATTTTATTTCTGATAAGTCTACATCTGGAATGATGTCATCGTGCGCTTTGCTTTTAAAGATAACCTGCAAGGAATGTACAAACCAGTGCATCATATTAATCAGTATTGCACAAAACCCTGACAGCCTGCTGTGACCCAAATTTGCAGACACATTATGTATTTCTCCTCTCAAGCCATCTAACCCTGTTCTGAGAATAAATATCGTTGCATAAGCACCATTTGTTAGCAGAGCCCTTTGGAATGTGGGTCCAGGAGAAGATCCAAAGGTATAAATTTCAATATAGAAATCATTTGATATCCCCTAAATTTCTGGCAGCATTGTTCAATAACATGAACTAACACAAAGCCTCCCACTTAAGGATGACTGCTTGGTTATGTCTAAGTGTGAGGTAATCGCTACTTCTCAAGGGAGAAAGTGCCACCATTGGACAACCAATTATTTGGAATTTCTTCCATATTTTTAGGTTAAATGTTTTCTCAATTAGCTCCCTATTGCTTGGTTTTTCCTGTCAAGCTGTATCTTACCTGCCTACTTTCCCTAGGCTACCTTTCTCTATTTTGAGTTACTTTCCCCTTGCCTTCAGCTACCTAACTTCTACTCATCCTATATCACATTCCCCAGGGAGCCTTCACTCCCTCCTATTTAGATGACATCGTGTACATTTAAGGTAGTATGCCTGTAAACTCCCTACCATTATCTGGTTTCTTTTGGTGCTCAAGTAAATATCCTGTGTGTGTGTTGTATCCAACCCTGCATTTATGGAATTGCTTTGTAATTATCTATCTACATTAGTTCTAAAAATGTATTATGTATATGGCACAGTTCATGAAGTAATACTATTTAGCTGTAAGAAGATACAGTATAGTTAGTTATTCATTGTTATGATACTTTTTAGACATAATCCTGACCTATAAGAGACCATTAGAGGTGGAGGAGACCATGGTCTAAATCAGGAATCAGCAAACTTACTGAGAAAAAGCTATATAGTAAATATTTTAAGCTTTGTGGGCAGAGGGTGTCTAAAATACTCTGCTCTTGTATCTTGTATCGCAAAGCAATCACAGACAATACATGAATAAGCATGGCTGTGTTTACTGAAAACTAAACAAAAACAGGCATAAGATTTGATTTGGCCTACAGAAGATAGTTTGCCAACCTCTGGCCTAGAAGTCCTGAGGCATTTTCTTCTGAATGGTTTTTGTTCATTAAATAGTCTGGAAAAAATTATAAGAGCACATTTCATCACAATGTCCAAATACTGTATTGAAGATACAAAGACAAGTATGATTCAGTTCCTACTATTAAAAACTTAGAGTGGGCCAGATGTGGTGGCTCAAGCCTTTAATCCCAGCACTTTGGGAGGCCAAGGCGAGAGGATTGCCTGAGCCCAGGGGTTCGAGACCAATCTGGGCAACTTGGTGAGACCTCGTCTCTACAATAAATAAAAAATTAAGCTAGGCGTGGCAGCACATGCTTGTAGTTCCAGCTACTTGGAAAGCTGAGGCAGAGGAATCGCCTGAGCCCAGCAGGTCGAGGCTGGGGTGGCCATGAGTGTGCCACTGCACTCAAGCCTGGGCAACGGAGTGAAACTCCAACTCAAAAAGAAAAGAAAAACTTAGAGTGATATTTGGATGCTGGGGGTGAGGAATGGGAGGGACATTGGCAGTGATGTGCTGGTAGATGATTAATAACCAACTCCAGAAAACAAACCTTGATTTATATAACATTTGCCAATTTCCTTGATGTAAATACTTGCAAATGGCCAATTTGAGCTACCAGCTTAAGATCAACTGGCTCACAAAACTCCTCAAATTTTACTAATCAGCCCTCATAAACCAGTATGAGCCAGTTCCAACTGAAGTCCTATTTTGAGAAAATCCATTATTCAAAGTTTAAGCTTATTGGTAAGAGGCTGTTATTCACATGATAGAATAATGTGAATAACAGCCTTGACAAAATTATTTCATCAATAAGAATTTGTTGAGTACCCTGTGGCAAACTTTAATTCTCTAATCCCATGTCCAGGAGCTCACATGCCTTTAATATAAGGTAATACGCATGTCATATCAGTGCTACAAAGAACATGCCTTCATCATGCCACTACCCTACTCAAAATCCATTGGAAGCTCTCCACTGACTGGAGAATAGAGCCAAAGCTGCGTAACTATGAATTTAAGGCCTCCCACAATTAACTCCTGGCCTGTCTTTCAAGCTCCATTTCTGTTACCCTCTAGAGATACACTCCATTCCAGTCAAACACATCTAACTCTGTCTCTGGAAGCACTTGTATTTTATACTTTTCTCACCTGTACTCATTCCTTCTAGTCATTAGTCCCCCAACCTTGTATCCACTATTGCTACTTCCTCTCTAAAACCTTCCTTGAGTACCCAGGCCTACAGAATAATTTTGTTTCTCTGGCCTTCTGTCATAATTATCTGCACAATTCACCTGCCCATTCATCACTAATGGCATAACTTCTATTATCATAAACTGTTTCTCCTGCTACCAGGCTGGTTCACAGCCTCATCAACTCTGGCCTAGATTATAGCAGTACTGTAACCTTCTATAGGTTCTTCCATCTCAGTCTAAAGTTTCCATCCTCTACTCTATTTTCAAGTGGTGCCATGTTATCCTTCTAAACTTTGATCATGATCCTTCCCTGCTTGAACATTTTTAACCACTGTCATCAAAGTAGAATAATTTCTGGACTTTGTGGCGTGAAGGACAGGGCCCTCTGTGACCAGAAGACCTTCCTCCTCATACTTTGTCCTCAACTAAACCAGTCCACTAAGCATGGCTTGCACTTTCCTGCCTCATTCACTCCAAGTAAAAATTCTTCCTTTCATTTTGGCCCCATCATTTTACTTATCCTTCAAGACTCAACTGAGATGTGACATTCCCCAACAATTGTTCCCTAGTAACCTTTTGAATCAGAAGTATTCTCTAAATCATCTATATTCCTATATAGCGTTATTACCTTTTGATGTCATTTATCATGTTCTGCCTTGTATCACGCTTAGCATGTGCATATTTCCTTTATTAGGCAAGGTCCTTGAAAACAGGGATCAACTCTTAATTATCATTTATGTGACACAGGGCCCAGCCTAATTTCTTGGCATGAGAGCGTTTAATGTCATGTTTTCCACTAGAGAGAAAACTAATTTAGAGCAGTAGATCATATGTTATACTCTTTTGTCTCTCCCAGAATTTATACTATAGTAACATAGGCAGAAGAAGAAGGGAGGGAGGAAGGATGGATACACACCTTAGAACTTACTTGCTTTACAATAGACGTTTAGAGGAAGGCAACATTCACTCCCTATTTGAGGTAAGGAAAGGTGGGAGAGTCAGAGAAGATTTTTTTTTCTTTTTTTGAGTTGGAGTCTCACTCTGTCGCCCACACTGGAGCGCAGTGGCTGCTCCCGGCCACCGCAGCCTCAACCTGCTGGGCTCCGGCGATCCTTCCGCCTCAGCCTTCTGAGTAGCCGGAATTACAGGCGCGCACTACCACACCCAGCTAATTATTATAATGTAGAGATGAGGTCTCGCCTGCCCAGGCGGGCCTCGAACCGATGGGCTGAGGCAATCCACTCACCTCAGCCTCCCAAAGGCGCAGGAATACAGGCTGAGCCACAGAGCCCGGCTAGAAAAGATTTTTGAAGGAAATGATTTAAGCCAGGCTTTAAGGAATAGATACAATTTTGTTAACGTTGAGAGGGACAATGTCTTGAGAAAGATACAGTAGTGGGAAATTGGGATACTCTGGTCTCAAAGTGGGTCCACAGCCTAGGAGCAGTTCATAAATATCTCTAGGGCTGCTTCACAATCAAAGGGAATAGAGTAAAATGTTCTAGCTGGTTCTGAGCCTAAGGGCTGGGGAAGAAGTGGTGGTGAGGAAGGGCATTTATTAACTTGCCAACTGAAACTTTAGGCCACTGGGTAGAATGTGCAGATTCATTTACAGCCACCACATACTCTGAGTAAAGGTTGCTAAGTAGGATCCAACAATTTCTTAGTGCTGTACTAAATATCATAGAAGCAATAATATCATAAATATAGAAATAAATATCATAGAAGCAAAAAGAGAACCAGCAACAGGTAAGGAGATGTAGTAGCCTCTTTGAAGAGCACAGCTGGGGTTTTTGTTTAGGTTCAGTTTCACTATTTGTTTTTTTCACTTTTTATTTTGAAACAATTATAGACTCACAGGAATAGTAGAGTCCTATGAACCCTTCACCCAGCTTCCCCCAGTGATGACGTCTTAAATTTTTGTTGCCTAATATCAAAACAAGGAAATTGACATGTTGACCTTATTATGTTTCTGTCATATTTTTAACCTGTGCTCATGTGCACATGTGTGCATATGTATAGTTATATGCAGTTTTATTGCATGCATAAATTTGTGTGACCAACACCAGAGTCAAGATACAGAACTATTCTATTACCAGTCTTGCTATTTTTTATCCTTTATGTAATAGCAGGGTTTCTCAACCTTGAAACTATGGGCATTTGTGACCAGATAATTTTGTTGTGGGGGGCTTTTCTGTGCATTCTAAGTTGTTTAGCAGAATCTCTGCTTCTACTCACTAAATGCCTAGCAATCCCATCGTATTCCTGGCATGACAAAAGTGTTTCCAGGCACTTCTCAGAGGAAGACATATGAGCAGCCATCAGATACATGAAAAAAATGTTCAGCCTCACTAGTCATCAAAGAAATGCAAATTAAAACCATACTGAGATACCACCTAACTCCAGTAAGGATAGCCATCATCAATAACTCAAAAAATAACAGATGCTAGAGAGGATACGGGGAAAAGGGAAAACTTCTGCACTGTTGGTGGGAGCATAAAAAAGGTCTTAAAATTGACCTTCCATGTGACCCCGCAGTCCCTCTACTGGGAATATACCCGGAGGAGCTCAGATCACTCTGAAAAAGATAGCTGCACACATACGTTTATTGCAGCATTGTTCACAATAGCAAAAATATGGAACCAACTGTGCTACCCATCGAAAGAGGACTGGATTTTTTTTTTTAATGTGGTACATATACATGATGGAATATTATGCAACCATAAAAGAGAACAAAATTATGAACTTTGTAGCAATTTGGATGAACTTAGAGTCTATAATACTGAGTGATCTGTCACAGAAACAAAGAACTGAATATCACATGTTCTTACTTATAAGTGGACCTTGAACAATTATAATACGATAAGAAAAGGATTGACAGTAGTAGGATTCTGCAGGTGTGGTGGGGAGCAGACCTCATCAACAAGGGTACCTGCCTAATGAACATTTTATACTTAACCCTGAATTGTACCCCACATCTTTAAAATAAAAAAGAAAAGGAAAAAAATGTGTCTCCAGACTGGTTGAGAACTACTGCTGTACAGAGAGCAGGTGGAATTCTCCCCCACCACCTGCATCTTCCTCTTACTTCCTCTCTCACAAGGAGGGGTAGCAACTGTTATCGTGTCAAAGAATGATAGTTCACTACACAGTCTCTTTAATTCTGTGTCTACTAGAATACTCAAGATAAACTTCACTGTGGATTTTTCCCATATATGCTAAGTATTGCTGGGATTCCATTATAAACTTGCATTTAATCTCAGTTGCTGTGTTTCATCTACTCATCTCTTATCAAGAGTCTGGAATTTACACAAGTCTTATGAAAATGCCTGAAAATATTTGAAGACTACTCTCCTTTGACCTCTTTTGCAAACAGAGTACTGCTGATAACCTGAGACACAGTGCCTAAGGCAGGCACTGAATATCTTTCAGAAGTGGTAAGACTGGTTCTCCTGGAAACAAGGTCACAAATATAGATATTTTTATAAGTAGACTCAGGTTTGGTCTTATTTTGTGTAAAACTCCAAGCCTGATGATTTCAGTGGACAAATTTATTCAAAGCAGATGTATGTGGAATGTGTTTTTTGACATTAGGAGATTAACTTATGTGAAGAGTCTGCCATCATGTTGAATAAACTAAGCACATGAGTCATGGGGGGAGTTTTAGGTGCTCTCTGGGGACAGAGAGAAATTAGTTACAAATTTTCAAAACTTACTGTATGAAACAAATCATCTAGACATTGCAGAGGATAATGTTTCTGGGAGCCTAAGCAACATAGTGAATTTGTCTCTACAAAATTTTTAAAAATTAGCCGGGTGTGGTCGCATGCACCAGTAGCCCCAGCTACTCTGGAGAGAGATGAAAGGATCACTTGAGTCCAGGAGGTTGAGGCTGCAGTGAGCCATGGTCGTGCCACTGCACTCCAACCTGGGTAACAGAGTGAGACCCCAATGCTAAATAAATAAATATTATGCTTCTGGGGAAAAAAACTAGGCTTCCTAGACGTTGGGGAGTTTTGTAACACTCAAGAAACAGTCTGTTGAGGAATTTTACATGGGAAGCTGAGAGATGTTTTAAAAAAAAAGTCACCCCATCATTCAAGTTCATCATTATTGACCAGTGTATTAGCATTTTCTTGCTCTAGTTACCAAAGCCCTAATGTTCACAAGGTGATGCAAAAAGGGCTAGATGACACCTATATACATACACTGGGTTGCATTATAGGAGAGGAATTCCAAATGTAGGGAACCCAGATTTTTATAATAGGCAGTAAGCATGCCTTCCCTTTGCTCTTTAGGTAGATACTATATCTTCTAAAGCTGTTCACTACACAAATATCCTTGAAAAAATAGTCCAGAACAAAGGCAGTGTATGAGTTTGCTATTGCTGTTATAACAAATCACCATAAATTTAGTGGCTTAAAGCAACACACATCTATTATCTTATAGTTCTGGATGTCAGAAGTCCAAAATGAGTCTGAAAGTGCTAAAATCAAAGACTATGTTCCTTGGAAGATCTGGGGAAGAACTCTTGCTTTTTCCAGCTGAGGAAAAAGTGGAGGCTGCCCACATTCCTTGGCTTATGGCCACATCACTCACCCTCTGTGTCCATTGTCACATGTCCTCTGACTCACTGCCTCCCTCTTTCCTTCATAAGGACTTTTGTGATGATGTTGGGCTCACCCAAATAATCCAGGATGTTTTCCCCATCTCGGTATCCTTAATCACATCCTGCAGAGTCACTTTGGCATGCAAGGTAACATAATCAAAGGTTCTGTGGTTTAAAATGAGGACATCTTTGGAAAGCCATTGTTCTACCCACTACAGGCAATCAGTGTCTCTGTTCACAAGATGTGCAGAATCATGAGAGACCTATTAAGAATTGTCTTCCAGTAATATCCGTCCCTTGTTTCTGTACTCTCTTCTGGAAAATTTTCCCATGAGTATGCCACTTTGTTGGTCACTCTGATTAATCTGACCATCAGAGGCTGGGACCAAATCTATGCAGTTTGTTTCATACAGCATTAAAAAAAACTCCTGTCAACAAGACTCCAGGTAGCAAGATAAGCCAAACTGCAGTATTAATAGCCATGTGTTTTCAGAGTTCCAGACCAAATCAGCTGAACCAGCAGAGTCTTCTTTGCCTCCTACATATAGTTTCTGGATTGATTTTTCCACTTGACCCAAGGGATTAATCCAGGTACAGCAAATGTATTAGCATCTTTTCATGTTTTGCTATTGCCTGCAAGGAAAAAATCTAGGGCAATTATATCAATCAACAGCCTTGAGTAGTGAATTGAGGCTGATTTGAATGTCTTGCAGAGTTGATGTAATGTCATTGATCATTTCAGCTAAAGTTAGGGCAAATCTTGTTTCACTTCTAATTGACTGATTCACATTGTAGGTATAACTGGTATAGATGAACACAAGTAGAAAGTTGGTTATTCCTCTGAGAAACTCCTCCAAGTAATCTAGGGTAGCCTCATTTTAGAGAGTTCTCCCAGTTATCTAAGGACCATCTACTGATGGTGTTTCTTTAAACACTAAAAAATTGAAGTTCTCTTTTGATCACTGCTAAGGTGTAAGTCACCCTAAATTACTGCTTGATTTCCACGTAGTAAATTCAATCCTGGAGGTGCACATGGTACATTTGGAAAGAAAATATTGTTTATAAATTGGAGCGCCCTGCATGTGATCTACATCAGTTGGAAGGCACAGGTAGACAGTACCTTCATTGTAGCCTACCAGATGGTTGGTAGGCCTTAGGGTTCCGAGTACAGTTTGAATAATTGAGTCCAGTTTTTATTTATTGAGGGACTGCCTGGGGCAGTCCATCCAAGCCATTCTATTTGTCCACGTCACCAGCCAGGTGGCATTCATCTACCCTACAGAATGACTAGCAAAAATTATTGGAATGGGAGTGTGAAAGCTATCCAGAGATGTTAACAGATGTTTTGCTTGGGAGGTGCAGGAGCTGGGCCATCAGCTACTGTTTGAAATAGGTATTTTAAAGTTAAGGAGAATGGCAGTCAATCATGGAGAGAGCTGTCTGGTGGGATAGGACAGACCCAGCAGTCAGTTATACTAGAAGTGTTTGCTTGTTCAGGAGAGCCTCACCAGAGTCATTCCTTCGTGAGGAGAAGTCCCAGGATAGCTCTGAAAGATAGATCATTAGTGTTTCCCCCTCTCTGGTACCTCTCAAGGTCTAAGATGCTCCCTCCCCTAGTGCCAGAGTTGTTTAGTCTACCTCCACCATCACACAAAAAAAGTGTGTCCCAACAATCAGTAGCTATAACTTCACCTTTTCCCAGTCATCGCCTATTTGCACCCAGACCTTTTGTACAGAAAGGTAAGGCACAAAAAATCAAGGGCTTTTTCTAAAATTTATAGAGACACAATACGTTCCCCACTTTGGTCTGCATGGGCCACTATAGGGGTGCCCAGGGAACAACCAGGTGGTCATTATGCTTATGGTCTGGGACCATGTTAACCAACAAGAGCCAAGTAGCTGAACCAGAATTATTAGCCCCCCTTTTGGCTGAGTTGCCACCCAGAGGGTGAAGCAACCAGGCCAGCCTGCAATTGCCATTAGAGGAAAGAGAAGCATCATGCTCAGGAATTCCCAAAGTGGAATTCTCAATTTTCAAAGTAGGTTTATAAGCCCCCACATTCTCACCCCTTTTTGATCCCTTTTTGGTGACAGCCACATTCGGTGATTAAAATACCTAGTGCCAAAGTGTGTGGACTAGGAAAAGGTGAAGGAGATAGAGATCTTTTTTAGAGAGTTTTTGAGGTGACTGTTTCAATGCTCACAATACCAGATGGCTGTGGATAGTAGGGAGCATGGAAGGTCCATTAAGTTACCCTAATCATTAGCCTATTGGGTAGCTTTTGCAGTAAAAGGGACATTACAGACTGCAAGTGGTCCGGGAAATCAAAAGCATGACAAAGATTCATTTCAAGGGTCACAATGGAGTGGACCAGTATCCCCATAAAAGGAAACCATATCAGTAGCAATTAGGCAACACCAATATCACTAAGAGAAGATCCAAAGTTCAGTGTAATCAATACGACAATAGTGCGGTCTCATCCACTGCAAGAAAAATTTGTGTCGACTTTTGTCAGGAGTCACACATTTGGCATTCAGTGGTGCCTTTGTGTCAATCAGATATATTACTTTGCCCTGTGATGATAGGTGGGCAGCGTGTCTAGTTCAGTGATGCAACAGGCAGCAGTGATGTCAATCAGGGCAATGCAAGCTTGATCAGCAGCTTGTTCCTCCAGCCTCATCAGAGAAGGGACTCTTACCATCAACATCTATCTAAGAGACCCATGCAGTTGGGTCAGCAGCTATGATTTGTTTCCGCAGTTCATGGCTCAAGAGAGGAGTGTTATTGATCTGCCAGTCTGTAGTTTCCAAGTGCAGACTAAAGAGCTAGGCCAGTGGCAACAGCCCAAGATTCAGCACAAATATAACAAGGTTCATCAAGAGTACTTTGGTCAGAGATAAGAGATTGGCCTTGAATTCTGCCTAAGGAGTGCAGTAACCACGTCCATTTTTGGTTCTGTGTCATTAATACTGAGGTCAAACAACCACCATAGCTCAGAGAACTCCCATCAGGTTTAACTTAGCCAAACCATCAGTGCACCAGGCCCAGGCATTTAATAGAAACTGTGAATTGAGGGCTCCGCTGAGCCAGTGGCTTTGCTTTAGGCAGAAAAGTCAGAAGGAAGGGAAGGGGGACGATAAGGTTTCTTCCAGAGAGAGAGCTACCACTTTTAGAAAGCCACGATTCCTGTGGGGCCAGAACAGTGACATTCTTCAGTATATCATTTCCATTAAGGCTTATTGAGCCCTTTCCACCTTGTTATTCATTCTGTCCAAGTTGATGTACTCCAAAATGGGAATACCAGACTGAAAGAAGGCCTTTATCAGTGAGGCATTCTGTTTCACAAAAGTCCACTAGCAAGCTAACAGCTACTTTTCAAAATGGATTTATGCAGTAGTCACATCACGGCGACTGTGTCTCAAACCCGAGGGGCACATCCAGAGAGAGGCTGCCTCCCCTTGTCGGAGACTTCAGTCAGCAAAATCATCAGTCTTGTAAACTTGTAGCTCAGAGGGATCCTTAAGACTGTGGAACCTCAAAGGCACTAGCACTTTTCTACATGCAGCTTTTCCCTATCGGGACACTCTCCTATGGCACTTACAGGATGAGGAGACGCAAGTATTCAACCCATTAATTCCTACTGTACATTCAGATGTAAAAACAACAGTATACTGATTGGCCCAGAGACCCCACCCACAAGCTCATGTTCTAACCCGATTTCGCCAAGTGAACTCTGCCCAAACCCCATTAGCGGAATCCAGGTTCTAGTGCCCCTGGGTAGAATAGTGACTTGGGTGCTGTATCCAGCAGGTTCATACAAATTGGAGTTCCTTCCCTCCCTGAAGTTTCCCAGTGAGCTTTGCTTAGGAGTACGCTCTAGTGCTGTTGGCCATGAGTTCAAGGTTAATGAGTCAGTGTGTTGTACATAAGATGTCCTTAAACAAGAACACACAGAAAATAAGGCTGTGTATTGAACCGTGGCTAAAAATGTTATGACAGATACTTGCAGGTCCATGGGCCTTTAGTGCCCCTTGGCATCAGGAAAGCCTAATCACCTATTCCTTAAAGCAGGTTGAGGTAGTGGGGGAGGCAGTAATCAAGGGGCACAGGAGAGAGTGGCTACATGCAGTAAACGAGGTGCACTTACTTTGTTTTAAGCTGTGCAGTGGCTGACTGTAGCTTAATCAGACTTCCAATATTCACAGTCCACCCAAAGTCTGTATAAGATTGGGAAGCCATAATTTGCCCAGTTTTTCAGCTTTGAGAACTGTGGCAGCCACAGTCACCTTTTCCAACTGTGTTTGGATTTTGTGCCCTTCAGCTAACCGGGCCTGGCTCACAAAACAGTGACCTTTTTGAGGAGTCTACCTTACTCTGGGATATCTGCTGCCCCATTATCAGAGTAAAAATGTCTTCAATTCAACCTTAAGTGCCAGGAAGTTTTCCATGATGGCAGGGCTGATTGCAAGAAGTTATCTAGATTTCTTTGAGTCTGTTTCTCATTCTTCAGCATTGTAAACCCCATCTGGGGCAGTAAGAGCTATAATACTAATCTAAATGCCTCATGTATTTTTTCCCACAGGGGTTAGTCTGTCTCAAGAAAATCTCTCTGAGAGGGCCAAAGCTCCTTATAGCAGTCTGTGTGTACTGCAAAACTGTAAGACTTTCTGCTGTCATCTCCAGATGGATCTAAGATTAACATGATAGACTAAAGGAAGGGCTAAGCTGCAAAATAACCTAGCTGTTGCCATTGTTAACCAGCATCTCTCAAGTAAACCAACCAGAGTTCTAAAAATTTGCCTGGTTTCTGTCTATAGAAGTTGCATATTTCCCTTTCATGTTCAGTGTAGGTGCATGACTCTTCATTATCTGGAAGAAGGCAAAATTTAGCCCTAGTTACAATGTCCTAGCCTCAAGATCCTCCCACCCTGGCCTCACAAAGTGCTGGGATTTTAGGTGTGAGCCACCAAACCTGGCCTAGACAGATACTTTTTAAATCTTTAAAATGAAGTAGGCCCCCTCCTCTTTGTCTTCTTGAATAATTTAGTACTAAAGTCAATAGGCAGGTGGGCACAAGAGTGGAGAAGAAAGTAGAGAGGCATGGTGGCAGGCCTCAACTGAGGTCAAAAAAGGTGCTGTTCTGCTTTCTTATTTCAGCTCTAATACTGTAAACAAGTGTCTTTTCTGTAGTCTATTTTGTTTGTTTGTTTTTTGAGTTGGAGTCTCACTCCATCGCCCAGGCTGGAGTGCAGTAGCATGCTTACGGCCACCCCAGCGTTGACCTGCTAGGCCCAGCGATCCTTCCGCCTCAGCCTTCCAAGTAGCTGAAACTACAGGTATGTGCTACCGTGCCTGGTTAAACTTTTTAAATTTATTTTAGAGACAAGGTCTCACCAAGTTGCCCGGGCTGGTCTGGAACCTGTGGGCTCAGGCAATCCACGTGCCTCAGGCCCCCAAAGTACTGGGATTACAGACCAAACCCGGCCTCTGTAGTCTATTTACTGCCATTTTTAAAAACATTTTTTGCTTTTGTGGTGATTTCACTTAAAATGATCTCTAAGCGTAGGGCTGAAATGCTGTCTAGTATTCTAGACAAGGACAAGCACGAGAAGACTATGATGTACCTTATGGGGAAAATCGTGTTAGATAAGCTTTGCTCAGAAGTGAGCTATAGTGCTGTAAGCCGTGAGTTCAATGTTAATGGGTCAATGTATAGTAAATAAGATGTCCTTAAACAAGAACACACATAAAATAAGGTTATGTATTGAACAGTTGCTAAAAATGTTATGACAGATACTTGCAGGAACCGAACCGTGTATTTCCTCTTTGAGCGATAGTTTAGTATTTGCTAATTCAGTGTTCACAGAGACTTCATAGAGTATAAGTACTGTGAATAACAAAATTCAACAGTAAGTATAATTAAGGATAAATGGGAGCCAGGTTTCTCACTGTCTGAGAAAGGAATTACTAATATGGAAAGGGAGAAAACTAGAATGAACTTAATAATATTGGATTGGAATGACTTGAACTCATGGTTTTCAGTACAGATACACATTTAACTATAGATAGAAATGTGTGATATATGAGTGTGTGTGTGTGTGTGTGTGTGTGTGTGTGTGTGTGTGTGTGTATGTGTATTCTTAGTCCTGTCCACTGAAAGACCCAGAAGCAACAGTATCACAGTAGCAGTAAACATACCTAGCACACAGCTCTTGGCCTTTCAATAACTTTCTCTTAAAAGTACCAAGGGGTCCTTGGAGAACACCTGATTCTACAAGGACTGCAGCAGGTAAAGTGTATCTTTTTTGTGCCAGAAAGCAAAAAAGTGATAAAAGAGTAACAGCACATGTCAAAAGGACACCAAAGACAGCTTAAAGAAACTCCCAGTACTGAAATTGAACAGTTTGAACAAAATCATAGATTACAACCCGTGGATAGGAAGCCACGAGCCCACAATAATATAAATGATTAAACTAAAACTTTGGTAAAGAATAGTATATTTGCTTAATTTTAAAGCACCACCCCACCAAAAAAGTTATTAATTACAGAGAGAAAAAGAGTATCTTGGAAAGCCTGGTAGACACCACCTTAATCAAGCCATAAAAGTGAACATCATCAGGAATGGGATATATCTGTATCATACATCACCTATTAGGATGCAATGAGAGGAATGCAGCACTATTGTAATTTTCCAGCCTGAAATGCATAATTTCAATCTAATCATGAGGAAACATTAGAGAAACCCAAACTGAAGACATTTTATTAAACAACTGGCCCGTATTCTCTAAAAGTGTCAAGTTATGAATGTCAAGGAAAGCTGAGAAACTGTTACAGACTGACGACAAAGGAGACGTGACAACCTACTGCAATATGTGATTCTGAACTGAATGCTTTTGCTGTAAAGGGCTTTACTGCACCAATTTGAGAAACTGAAATAGGGACTAAGATGGCAGTGAGGTTTATTTCCTGATTTTTATTGTTGTATTGTTGTTATGTAAGATAATGTCCTTGTTTGTATGAAATACACATAAAGCATTCTGGAATGTCAGGTTGGCAACTTATTCTCAAATGATCCAGGGAAAAAGAAAACATGTTGTATTACATTTATACGTTTTTTGTAAGTTTGTGATTGTTTCACTTTCAAAAAATCATAAAAACGTAACAAAGTGGGCCAGATGCGATGGCTCAAAGTGGGCCTGGTGAGAGGGTTGCCTGAGTCAAGGGGTTCGAGACCAACCTGGGCAACTTTGTGAGACCTCGTCTCTACAATATATCAAAAATTATCTGGGCGTGGTAGTGCGTGCCTATAGTTCCAGCTACTTGGAAGGCTAAGGAGGAGGAATCGCCTGAGCCCGGCAGATCGACGCTGGGGTGGTCATGAGCGTGCCACTGCACTACAGGCTGGGTGACAGAATGAGACTCTGACTCAAAAAAAAAAAAAAACTCAACAAAGTGAAGTACTGAGCACTAGAAAACAAATGAGTTTGGTGAGAATATTGTACCAGAGTAACTTTATTTAAAATTTTTCATATAATCATTTCAACAAAATGTTTAATAAAAGCCTCATACAATATATTTGTAAATAAAGTGGAAAATTGTTCATTGAAAAGTAGAAAAGTTAGACAGATTCAAAATTGGTTGAATATTTGTACCAAATAATGCTGATTTAAAAAAAAAAAAAAAGGCCGGGTACAGTGGCTTACACCTGTAATCCCAACATTTTGGGAGGCGGAGGCGAGAGGATTGTCTGAGCCCAGGGGTGCAAGACCAGCCTGAGCAAATTGGCAAAACCTCCTCTCCACAACAAATCAAAAAATTAGCCGGTCTTGGTGTGTGCCTATAGTTCCAGCTACTTGGAAGACTGAGGTGGAAGGATGCATGAACCTAGCAGGTCGAGGCTGCAGTGGCCATGAACATGCCACTGCACTCCAGCCTGGGAGACAGAGTGACACTTTGACTTAAAAAAAAAGGTTGAAAGGGAATCCCCAGAAGCATGACACCGGACTTGTCAACATGGAAAACATGAGTCAGCTTGATGAAATGTACAGAGATATGTACAGCTATTATGTATCCATAGAAAAAAATTTTAAAGTACAAAAGAGATCAGGCGTGGTGGCTCATGTCTTTAATCCCAACACTTCGGGAGGCCGAGGTGGTAGAATTGCTTGAGTCCAGGAGTTGGAAACCAGCCTGGGCAACATAGGGAGACCTTGTCTCTACAAAAAATTTTAAAATTAGCCAGACATGGTGACATGTTCCGATAGTCCCAGCTACTTGGGAGACTGAAGCAGGAGTCTGAGGCCGCAGGGAGCGGTGATTGTGCCACTGCACTCCATCCTGGTTGACAGTTGAGACTACAGTTCAAAACAAGAAAAAAGTACAAAAGATAATACTTAGAAGACTAGCTAATGTAGTGGATGACAGAGTCAAGGAATATTGTCTAGAAGTATCTATAAAACCTTTCACTTAGGTATGCAAAACTAACAAAACAAATACAAGGGTGGAACCTTCCCCCACCAAAAAAAACCCGAATTCTTTTTTGGAGGGTGAGCCCCTTGCAGTGCAGGTTTCCCTCACTAGGTAAGTGTTCTAGGAGCCCATCAGCATCAGTGTATCAGCTAGTGTTGTTTTGAAAGGCTATGTTCAGCACTAGTGAATTTTTTTGAAGATTCTTTCAGTGCATTTGCCCGTTCTATAATGGGTGATTTACATGAACAACCTGCCCACACTGAGATGAATTTTGAACAAAAAAATGGTATGACCCCTATGCCCCACCCTTCCTATTCACCTGATCTCACCCGAAGCAACATTTTCTTTTAGTTTCCCTGGATGGAAAAAGTCCTCAAAGAGAAGTGTTTTGCAGATGCAGAAGAGGTGAAACAAAAAATGGCAGAAGCACGAAAAGTTATCAAAATTGATGAGTTCAAAAACTGTTTTGAGCAGTGAAAAAAGCATTTTGGTAGGTTTGTTGCATCAAATGGAGAGTACTTTGAAGGTGACTGAAGTTTAAATATGTAAGAATAAATACATGACTTTTTTATAAATAAATTCTGGGTTTTGGGGGAGTCCCCCATTATACATTCTAAAGACCTGGCTTAATAATAGTTAAAGTGAAAAAAAAGATCTGTCAGTTTTAGCTAACTAGAAACTTAAGAGGTCTGGCTGCCAAAAAAATAATAATAAGCATGCTGTCTATAACAGGAGAGTTTTTTGTGCAATATTCAGACCACATTAAAATGACTAAATGAAGCTCTGGAAGTCACTTATTAAGAGGGATAATGATGCCGGGCTTGGTGGCTCAGCCTGTAATCCCGCGCCTTTGGGAGGCTGAGGTGAGTGGATTGCCTGAACCCGCGGGTTCGAGACCTGCCTGGGAACTTGGCGAGACCGCATCTCTACAATAAATCAAAAATTAGCTGGGCATGGTAGCACGCGCCTGTAGTTCCAGCTACTTGGAAGGCTGAGGCGGGAGTATTGTCGGAGCCCAGCAGGTGAGGCTGCGGTGGCCGGGAGCTGCCACTGCACTCCACTCTGGGCGACAGAGTGACACTCCAACTCAAAAAAAAAAAAAAAAAAAAAGAGGGATAATGACAAATCAGAATGTACCCAGAGGAAAAGATCTATAAATCACATGCAAAACATCTAAATATAAGTTGCTATTTTTTCAGTGTTTGCTGGGTCTTATGCTAAATGCTTTACATCTGTTATCTGATTTTATCTCCTCACAAGGGTCCGACGAGGGTTTTGTTATGCCTAATTTACAGAGGAAAACACTGAGGCTTACAGAAGTTATATATGTCTTTTGTCAAATCATAGGTCTAATAAATGGTGTACCTAGACTGTAAGTCCAGATCTGTTCTGATTATAAAATCTGTATTCTTAATCATTCTACTACACAGCCTTGAAAAAAACTGGGAAAGTTAACTTGGACAATCAAAAAGGCTCAGTATGAGCATAATTGTTTTCAAATACATTGTGGTTCCTGAACACAGAATTAAGACCATTGAGTAGAAATTAAAGAGAGGCAGATTTAGTACATCCCAAAGGAAGAATCTTTAATAACTATAGGTTCTCTGCAATTGACTAAATTAACTTGTGAGTGTTCGTGTAAAACACAAGTGAAAATCTGGTTTTAAAGATGTCACAAAAGCTTTCTTGGATTGACTAGGTCTGGTAACCTCCAATATATATCTCACTTCAAAATTCGGTGGAGGAAAAAGCTAGGACTTTTCAGCACAAATTTTTTTTTTCATCCCCCAAGGAAGCTAAGTTGTGCCCTATGGAACTGTGAATTTTTTTTTTAAATCAGTATAAAAATGTTTGTAGGCTAGGCGTGGTGAGGGGACTACCTGAGACCACGGGTTCAAGAACAGCCTGGGCAACTTAGCGAGACCTCATCTCTACAATAAATCAAAAAATTAACTGGGCGTAGCCGCGTACACCTATAGTTTCGGCTACTTGGAACGCTGAGACGGAAGGATTGCCTGAGCCCAGTGGGTCAATGCCAGGATGGCTGTGAGCTTACCACTGTATCCCAGCCTGGGTGATGGATACAACTCAAAAAAAAAGGCATGTAAGGGAACAATATAATTAGAATATTATTCTAATTTGATAATTAATTGAAAACTGCAGGATAGGTAGATTGGTTCTAGACTTATTTGTTTAGTTTAAACTCTGTAAAATATCATACACAGCACCTAGTCATTTTTTTAATGCCATACCTTTAAATTCACTTCTAGGCAAGCCAGTACAATATAAGGGAGAAAGAAAAGAGAGAGGAGGGGAAGCATGCTTTTAAGAGAAGGAGCTCTTTCTCAAAGAAGAAGCTAAATTCATTAGGTTCACTCTACTAATTACACATAAAAAAAGAAATAGATCACATCACACCAAAGTAAAAAGGAAGAAAACATAGGCTTCACTGAAATGGGAAAGTTATTTTTGTCTTATTTGGAGTTGGACCATTAAATCTATTTTACCACTTTACGCTTCAACATTGTCTTTACCCCAAAGGGCTCCAAAGGATAAATGCAAATCTTTCTGAATTATATAATCCATATTCTAAACCTAAGTCTGAAAATGGAGAGACTGATGCAAAGGACAACTAGCTGACTATCATCAAGTAAATGGTCAACACAGCCAGAATACACAGTCTGGATTTTCTGAATTTTCATCAAGTATGCCTTCTTAGTAGACATTCACTCACCAAGGACTGCTACATCTCACAATTATCTATGTCTCGTTTCAGAAGAACAATTATAGAACTTTTCCTTCTAGTGGAAAGAGTGGATAAATAATACTTCTGTATTCCTGATTAATAAGGAGCAATAAAATTGTAGAGGTCTTTATTACATAGCTTCAGGGAGCCAGAAAAAGAGAAAAGACTTTACATCAAATACTGAAACACATTAGTCCCAAATTTTATGATATTCCAGATAGGTAGACTGCCTCCATGTTTTTGGGGTTTGTTTGTTTGTTTTCATTTTTTGAGTTGGAGTCTCACTCTGTCACCCAGGCTGGTGTGCAGTGGCACACTCACGGCCACCCCAGCACCAACCTTCTGGGCTCTGGTGATCCTTCCATCTCAACCTTCCAAGTAGCTGGAACTACAGGCGCACGCTACCACGCCCGGCTAACTTTTTATTTATTGTAGAGACGAGGTCTTGCCAAGTTGCCCAGGCTGGACTTAGCCTCGGACTCAGTCAATCCACTCACCTCGGCCTCCCAAAGTGCTGGGATTACAGGCTGAGTCACCAAGCTCGACCTGCCTCCATGTTTTTACCACCAAAGAAGAGAAGAAAGTTTTATTTTCTCCTGAATAGAGCAGTTGGAAATACAATTCAACTGCTGAGCAAAGTGCCTAAAAAGGGGAGACTACTTCAATAATTTTTATTTTTCCTATTAGCAACACTATCACAAAATGGAAGGGACTTGGTCTAAGGCATGCCAAGTTTTTTTTATTTTTTTCCATTTTTTTCTACTCTTCGGTTTATCATGTTCTGAGATTTGTATCAATGAAACTCTCATTTGAGCTGATTTTTTTTGTTTAAGTCCTAAGAAGTACCTCACTGTCTTGGCAGAGTTATTTGCCGAACAGGTTAAACTTCTTTCAGTACATGAAAACTAATGAAAAAAAGTTTAAACTTATATTCAGAACTCCTAGTCCTTAAGCAGTGGTGTGCCAGTAAATGTTTAACAAACTGCTCAGATGAGGCTGGGGGTAATTATTTGTAGCGTTTATCATTTTTCATTTTACATGGTGTAAGTATTCTATCATGGCCAATTTTAAGCTATCAATGTGATATGACATTACTGAGTACGGAGTTGGGAAACAAAGCACGCAATCAACCCTCAGAAGCAAGTAAGAACCAAGACCAACACATCACTGTGATCTTAAATCACAGATTACTACTGAATATATAGTATTCCCACTTTTAGACATTTATCTTTTTTAAAGTACACTTTTAAATTTGCATTACGTTTTTTAAAAATCCCCTCTTTTGCTTCAGTTATTTATCATCAGAAGGCTAATGTGATAATATTTTTTAAATCACAAAATCGCAAAATGGATACTGAGAGTCTTTCAGGGTCCCAGACACATCCATAAGTCTTTAAGTGTGTGTGGTAGGGGTGAGGAGGTGCTGTGGCTTACATCTGTAATCCCAGAACTTGGAGAAGTTAAGACAGGAGGATTGCTTGAGGCCAGGAGTTCAAGATCAGCCTAGTTAACAGCACTGTCTTTACAAAAACATAAAAATTAAAAATTGAGCCGGGCTCGGTGGCTCAGCCTGTAATCCCGCGCCTTTGGGAGGCTGAGGTGAGTGGATTGCCTGAGCCCGCGGGTTCGTAGACCTCATCTCTACAATAAATTAAAAAATCAGCTGGGCGTGGTAGCACATGCCTGTAATTCCGGCTACTCGGAAGGCTGAGGCGGAAGGATTGCCGGAGCCTGGCAGGTCGAGGCTGCGGTGGCCGGGAGCGGCCGCTGCACTCCACTCTGGGCGACAGAGTGAGACTCCAACTCAAAAAATTAAAAAAATAAAAATAAAAAATTGGCCAGGTGTAGTGGCAGTCACCTGCAGTCCTAGTTATTCAGGAGGCCAAGATGGGAGGATCATATGAGTCCAGGCTGCAGTGAGCTATGATGGCACAGCCTGGGCAACAGAGTGAGACCCTGTCTCTTAAAAAAATGAAATAAAAGATAGGGGAGAGGGAAGGGACACCTAATTGTTTCTTCCTAGAAGGATTTAAATTATTTATTTTGTTTAAGGGGCTAGGATCCAGGGTTCCCTTTTTAAATTTTTTTTTTTAATTTTAAAGATGTGGGGTACAATTTCTTTCACGTAGTGTTATGATAAATGTTCAAGGTCCACTTATGAGTGAGAACATGTGATACTCGGTTCTTTGTTTCTGTGATAGGTCACTGAGTATGATGGACTCTAAATCTATCCAAGTCGCTGTGAAGTCCATAATTTTATACTTCTTTATGGCTGCATAATATTCCATCGTGTATATGTACCACATTTTTAAAATCTAGTCAATTTTCAATGGGCAGCATGGTTTGTTCCATGTTTTTGCTATTGTGAATAGTGCTGCAATAAACATGTGTACAGAGGTATCTTTTTTGTAGAATGATTTGAGTTCCTCTGAGTATATTCCGAGAAAGAGGATTGCTGGGTCATATGGAAGGTTGATGTTTAGAACTTTTTAAAATCGCCACACTGTTTTCCACAGAGACTGTTTCCCACTAACAGTGTGGAAGTGTTCCCTTTTCTTCACATCCTCTCCAGTATCTGTTGTTTTTGAGTTAATAATAATGGCCATCCTGACTGGAATAAGGTGGTATCTCAGTGTGGTTTTTGATTTGCATTTCTTTGATGATTAGTGAGACTGAGCATGTTTTCATGTATCTGTTGGCTGCTCATATGTCTTCTTTTGAGAAGTGTGTATTCATATATTTTGCCCACTTTTTAATAGTGCTGTTTGTTTTTTTCCCTTTGGCACATTTGAGTTCCTTGTAAATCCTGGATGCAAGGCCTTTGTCAGATATACAGGTGGCAAATATTTTTTCCCAGTCTGTGGGCCGTCTCCCTGCTCTCTTAATGGTTTCTTTTGCTCTGCAAAAGTTTTTAGTTTGATGAGGTTCCACTTGTCTATCTTACATCTTATGGCATGGGCTTTTCAGGTTTTGATCAGAAGTTGATTGCCTATTCCAATTTCTGTAAGGGTGTCTCCTCTGTTTCCTAGGATTCTTATAGTTTGATGTTTTATGTTTAGGTCTTTGATCCATTTAGAGTTGATTTTTTGTGTATGGTGATAGATAGGGGTCCTGTTTCATTCTTCTGCATGTGGTCAGCCAGCTTGGATCCAGGATTCCTTTCATTTTCTAACACTACATGGAACTGCCTTGTGGAAAGTATTAAAATGAGAAAGACTTGCAAACAGTCCTTTTTCTTTATTAATTTTGTGACATATAACATATTATATAGAGAAAGTACATTGTAAATATGCATATATCTCGTGTAATTTAGATATGTATTTAGACATAGATATAATTATATTGAAGTTCAAGAACCAGAACATTATCAGCACTCCAGAACACATCCCTGCTATGTCTTTTCCTATTATAATCCTCTCCCATTCCCTAGAGATAAACATTGAAATGACTTTCATGATAACCATTTATTTGATTTTGTATGTTGTCACCTATAAGATATCAATATTGGATTAATTTGCCTATTTTCAAATTTCATGTCTAAAATACTATTTATATTATTTTCTTTCTTCTTTCACTTAGTATTGTTTGTGAGATCCAGCCTTATTGTTCTCTATAGGTGAGGATTGTTAATCTACTTTAGATGGATTCCCCCACCCCCAGTTTTTTCCTGTTACAAACAGTACTGCTATGAATAGCCTTATACATAAGATTTTCCAGGGTATTTATACTTATGGGTGGAGTTGCTGGTTTGTGGGGTCCATGCATTTTCAGTTTTGCAAAGTAATGCCAAAATATGTTTCAAAATGGTTGTGACCCCAAATTTCACCAATCCTTGTTTTTTATTTGGGTTGTTTTTTTTTTTTTAAGTTGGCATGTCACTCTTTCACCCAGCCGGAGTGCAGTGGTATGCTCATGGACACCACAGCCTCAACCTGCTGGGCTCAGGCAATCCTTCTGCCTCCGCTTTCTAAGTAGTTGGAACCACAGGCAAGCATCACCACACCCGGGTAATTTTTTTTTTTTTTTAACTGTAGAGACAAGTTCTCGCCAAGTTGCCCGGGCTGGTCTTGAACCCCTGGGCTCAGGCAATCCACTCACCTCTGCCTCCCTAAGTGCTGGGATTACAGGTATGAGCTATGGTGCCTAGCATCAATCCTTGTTATTAATAGACTTTTAAATTTTTGCCATTTTGGTAGAGGCATAAAAGGTTTCTCATAGTGGTGTGAATTTAAGTAAGGCTAGATGTAATTTTATATTTGTATTAGACATTTGGATTTGTCTTTGTGATATTCTTTTTTCCCATTTAAAAAAAAAAAACTATAGAGCAATTGCCTCGGGTCCCCTCCCACCGTGGGCACTTTTCTGTCTTCTCAATAAATCCTGCTTTCAAAAAAAAAAAGAAAGAAAGAAAAAATTGTGGTAAAAAACACAACATGAAATTTACAGTCTTAACCTTTTTTTTTTTTTTTTTTTTTTTTTGAGTCAGAGTCTCACTCTGTTGCCCAGGCTGGAGAGCAGTGGCACACACACAGCCATTGCAACCTCCACCTACTGGGCTCAGGCGATCCTTCTGCCTCAGCCTTCCAAGTAACTGGAACTACATGTACACACTACCATGCCCAGCTTATTATTTATTTATTTATTTATTTATTTATTTATTTATGTATTGTAGAGACGAAGTCTCACTAAGTTGACCAGTCTGGTCTCGAACCCCTGAGCTCAGGCAATCCTCTCACCTCAGCCTCCCAAAGTGCTGGGATTACAGGCTTAAGCCACCACGCCCAGCCTGTCTTAATCATTTTTAAGTGTACAGTTTAGTGGCAGTAGGCTCATTCATATTGTTGTATAACCATCACCACTATCCCGCTCCAGAACTTTCATCTTAGAAAACTGAAACCCTATTCCCATTAATAAGTCCCTTGTTCCCTACTGCTTCAGCCTCTGGAAACCAACATTTAATATCTGTCTATGATTTTGACTATTCTAAGTACCTCATTTAAATGATATCATACAGTATTTGTCATTTTGTGATTATCTTATCTCACTTAGCATAATGTCCCCAAGTTTCATCGCGTCAGAATTTTCTTCCTTTTTAAGATTCAATAGGGCAACCCCTTCGGGTCCTATCCCACTGTGGGAGCTTTTCTGTTCTTTCAATAAATCCTGCTTTCTCATTTTTTAAAAAATTGAATAATTTTCTGTTGTGTGTATATATCACATTTTGTTATCCATTGAGAACAAAGGTCTCTGAAAGGAAATTTAGAGGAAAGATATGTTATTACAGTGAACAGTTTGCAAAACAGGAGATGTAGCTTTCAGTGTAAAATAAAGATAGTTCCAGGGAACAAAGAGAGGGTTCCGATTTTACAGCAAAAATTCCCACCCAGGCTCCCAATCAGGTTAAGCAAATGAAGAATTCAAACTTGACCTGGAGAGGTGGCTCACACCTGTAATCCCATTACTTAGGAGGCCAAGGCAGGAAGATGACTTGAGCTCAGGAGTTTGAGACCAGTCTGGGCAATACAGCAAGACCTCTCCACAAAAAATAAAACAAAACAATTAGCTGGGTGTGGTGGCCTACACCTGTAGTCCTAGCTGCTTGGAAGTCTTACATGGAGGACAGCTTGAGAGCAGGAGTTTGAGGCTGCAATGAGCTGTGATCCAGTCACTGCACTCCAGTCCTGGTTACAAAGTAATATCCCAACTCAAAAAAAAAACAAAAAAAACAAACTTGATTCGTTCTGATTGGTCAATGCTGTTGAGTGCTGATTGATCAATACAGCTGAGCCCTGATTGGTCAGGGCAGGCGAGCACTGATTGGTGAAGTTCCAAATCCAAACCAAAAATTTGTCAGATGACTTTCAGACTTCATTGGAGGCAGGTGTTCCAGCAATATCTCTTGAACTGGTTTAGCCTGATTGTAGAAAGGGTGGTTCTGTGACACTTTTACAGCTTTCTGGGAACACAGAGGACATGACTGCTCCCTCGGTCATCCATGGGCCCATTTTGTCTGTTGGCCAGGGAGTATGGAGAATGTTTAACAACATGTGTCCGCTGATGGGCGCTTGGACTGCGTCTACATTTCTGCTGCTGTGAATACTGCTGCTATGAACACGGTTGTACAGCTATCTCCTTCAGACCCTTCAGCCGGTACGGTGGCTCAAGCCAGTAATCCCGGCACTTGGGAGGTCGAGGTGAGAGGATCGCCTGAGCCCAGGGGTTCGAGACCAGCCTGGACAGCTCGGCGAGACTTGTCTCTACAAGAAATCAAAACATTAGCTGGGCATGGGAGCGCGCGCCTGTAGTTCCGGCTACTTGGAAGGCTGAGGCGGAAGGATCGCCGGAGCCCAGCGGGTCGAGGCTGCGGTGGCCGGGAGCATGCCACTGCACTCCCAGCTGGGCGATGGAGTGAGACTCCAACTCAAAAAGAAAAAGACCCTTTAATTTCCTAGATGATGTACCCAGAAGTGACTTTGCCAGATCATATGATTAATTCTATCTTTAATTTTCAAAGGCACTGTTAAGGAAATGTCTATTCAAGTCTTTGACGATTTTGTTTTTATTGTTAAGTTCTAGGAGTTCTCTATATATTCTGGGCATTAATTCTTTATCAGATATATGGAGTAGCAAATATTTCCTCTCATTTTGTGGACTCCCTTTTTATTCTGTTGATCATATCTTTTGATGCACGGAGTTTTATAATTTTCATGAAGTCAAATTTTTTCTTTTGATAGCTGTACCTTTGATGTCATATCCGAGAAATCATTAACAAATCCAATGTCATGAAGCTTTAGCTCTATGTTACATTTAGGTCAATGATCCATTTTGAGTTAATTTTTGTATATAGGGTTTAAATAAGGGTCTAACTTCATTCTTTTGCATGTAGATATCCAGTTGTTTCCAAGAACCACTTGTTAAAAAGAGTGTCTTTTCTCCCACTGAATTGTATTGACACCCTTGTTGAAAACCATTTGACTATATTCGTGTGTGAGGGTTTATCACTGGGATCTCATTCAGTCTTTCACCATTAAGTATATTAGCAGTAGTTTTCATGTTGATGCACTTTATCAAGTTGAAGGACATTGTCTGCTATCCTAGTTTACTGAGAGAAGTGTAGGGAGTTTTTAGTCCCTGAGAGCAGTCCCTAGCTGATGGCCAGCAAGAAAACAAACGTCTCAGTTCTACAAGCACAAAAATAGAATTCTGCCAAAAAGAGTGAGTTTGGAAGTAGACTTTCCCCCCAGAGCTTCTAAAGTCTCTGGCCAACACTTTGATTTTAGCTTTGTGATGATCTAAGTAGATAGCCCAATTACACCACAATAGACTTCTGAACAAAGAACTTCGAGCTAATAAATGAATGTTGTTTCAAGCTGCTACATTTGTAGCTAATTGTTAGACCGAGCCAGGCAGGTTAATTCCACTGGTTAATTCCATTGGTTAATACAGTAAATTCCATCGGTTAATTTTCAGTTGAGAAACCAACTGTTCATTCCTGGAATAAGGTCCACTTGGTGAAGGTGGATTATCTGTTTTGTATATTGATGGATTTTTTTATTTGCCCAATCATAATATATGATGTTCGATCTCTACACATGAAGGGTGTTGTTTTGTTGTTTTTAAAATATAAAATATTTATTGACCACAGTTCACCAGCATTTACAATAAACGATATACAGTTGGATAACATTCTGATTACTACAAAGTTGTTTTTTCCTGGTGTCTGCCATACCAGTAAAGCAAATATTGAAAAGACTTGAGTCTACATATAAGGAATGATTTGGGGTAAAGAAAAAACATGCAACTCAATGGTTTAGATTACAAATTTGTTCACCCATTTATGACAGCAGGTCCTAAACTACCAACGTTTCTAGCTGTCTGATTAGGGTTCTGTGAGCCAAGGCATTCCATGAATCATGACCTTTCAGTCAACATAGCACATGGATTTCAACTTTTTGTAAAGGAATAACTCGCCAGAGGAATCGTTAAATGTCCCTTTAACTAAGTCTTGTTTAGCTAATTAAAACACACCAGGATTTGTCTAGTTTCCTTATATGAATGACGAAATTGTAGTAGTGATAACTTTTAGTCATTTTGCAAACAAACCACTGCACTTATACATGTGAATTCTAATTTGACTGTTTTAAAATCATCCAATTTCAACTGTTCAATTAATCCCAGAATCATCTATTTAATTTGAAATGTTTGGCTTCAAAAAAATTTTTAGTTTAACTTTAAGTGATTTATTTCTTAGGTTGCTCAGAATGATGTCATTTCAGAAACATGAACTTACCTGAGATTTTTGCTTTGGTTAATGTTTAAAAATAACAACAAAAGAGAAAAACATCTGCATAGGCATTTTATGTATATGCACAAAGAAAACACAAAATTCAGAATGGTCTTAGGCATATAAGAACACAAGTTCTGATTGAATAATAATTACGGAAATTTCCCCCAACATTTAGAAAAGCTGTTCTCTAATGCAGAGAAAATAATATACCATAGTATCAAATGTTATTTTCCGATAAAGGAAGCAACTACAGAAAGCTTTGATTTGTTTGTTCAAAGTAACCATTGCTACTGATACACCCTCACCCCCAACAACTCTCCCAGTACTCCTTTTTTTTTTTTTTTTTTTTGAGTTGGAGTCTCACTCTGTCACCCAGACTGGAGTGCAGTGGCCAGTCCTGGCCACCGCAGCCTCGACCTGCTGGGCTCTGGCGATCTTTCCGCCTCAGCCTTCTGAGTAGCACTACCACGCCCAGCTAATTTTTGATTTATTGTAGAGATGAGGTCTTGCCAAGTTGCCCAGGCGGGTCTCAAACCTGTAGGCTCAGGCAATCCACTCACCTCAGCCTCCCAAAGCGTGGGATTACAGGCTGAGCCACCGAGCCCGGCTTCCAGTGCTACTTTCAAAACAAATTTATCAAACTTGATTTTCATTAGAATATGTAGTTATTTCGTCAAACTAGTAAATTGAAAACCAAGACCCAGATTTTGCTTATATATACATAGTAATGCAAACAATTATTGAGCTTCATCTTCTGGACAAGAATGCCAGAAGAAAAAAAAAGCAATTACAATCTGAGGACATTCCTTTTTTGCCTCTTTTGCCAGCACCAAGTCTGCCTCGTCTGAATCTTTTAGTCTCATGAGAAACATCGGTTCTCCACTGCTGTCTGTGGCACCAATTTTTCTTTCAGGATCAAGACCTCTGGCAAAGCCCCTTGGTTTATCAGCAGCATCTCTTTTCTTCTTTGATTTGCTGTCATCAGATTCACTGTCAGATAAAGACATTCTTTTTGTACCATCTTTTTGAGAATTAAGAAATGTAATTAGCTGGGCTTGTAGTGCGTGCCTGTAGTTCCAGCTACTTGGAAGGCCGAGGCAGAAGGATTGCTGGAGCCCAGCAGGTTGAGATTGCGGTGGTAGTGAGTGTACCACTGCACTCCAGCCTGGGCGACAGAGTGAGAATCCAACTCAGAAAAAAAAAAAAATGCTTCAATTAACTCTGGACAATCTAATTTTCTTCAGGCTCCCAAATATTGTCGTCATCTGTAAATCCCTTCCACTTCAGGAAATATTCCACTTTCCCATTCACTACACGTCGATCCAGTACTTTTTCCACCACAAATTCTTCAGGCTCTGCCTCTTCAGCCTTTTTACTCTTTCCATTCTGTTTCCTTCCCATCTTCTGCAAAGTAGTTTTATCGGAGGCCATTTTTTATTGCAGACTTCAAGAGCCATGAGTTTCCTTTGCTGTACAGGAGTTTTTTTTTTTTTAGCTTGATGTAATACCATTTGTTGTTTTTGCTTTTGGTTGCCTACGCCTTTGAGGTCTTACACACAAAAAAATCTTTGCCCAGACCAATATCCTAGAGTGTTTCCCCAATGTTTTCTTCTAGTCGTTTTAGGGTTTCTGATATTAGATATGTCTTCATTCGATTTTGACTTAACTTTTGTGTATGTCGAAAGAGAAAGTCTAGTTTCATTCTTCTGCATATGGTTATCCATACTTCCCAGCACCATTTATTGAAAAGACTGTCCTTTCCTCACTTTAATGTTCTTGGTGCCTTTTCTGAAGATTAGTTGACGGTTAATGTGTGGATTTATATCTGGGTTCCCTATTCTGTTCTATTGCTCTATGTGTCTGTTTTTATGCCAGTACCAAGCTATTTTGGTTACTATTGCTTTGTAATAAGTTTTGAAGTAGGGTTTGTGTGATGCCTCTGACTTTGTTCTTTGTGCTCAGAATTGCTTTGGCTATTCAGGGTTTGTGGTACCATATACATTTTAGAATTTTTTTTTTTTTTCTGTGAAGAATGTCGCTGGTTTTTTGATAGGAAATGCATTGAATCTGTAAGTTGCTTTGGGTAGTATTGTCATTTTAACAAGATTATTTCTCCTAATCCATCAGTATGAACTCTCCTTCCATTTTTGTGTCCTCTTCAGTTTCTTTCATTAGAGCTTTATAGTTTTGCTTGTATAGATGTTTCTTTTTTTGTTGTTGTTAGATTGAGTCCTGAGTATTTTATATCTTTTGTAGCTATTGTAAATGGGATTGCTTTCTTTATTTCTTTTTCAGATTGTTCACTGTTGGCATATACAAGGGAGGACCCCCACAAAACAGTATTATTTAAAATTGTGTGTTTATTCTTACATATTTGAACTTCGGTCACCTTCAAAGCACCGTTTGATGCAATCAGTGTACCTATCAAGATGCTTTTTCCACTGATCAAAATAGCTTTTGAACTTGTCAATTTTGGTGCTTTTAGTGCTCCTGCTGTTTTTTGTTTCCCCTCTTCCATATCAGCAAAATATTTTCCTTTGAGGATTTTTTTCATCCAGGGAAACAAAAAGAGTCACTCGGGGAGGGATTGGCTGAATAGGGAGAATGGGGCACAGGAGTCATGCTGTTTTTTGGTCAAAAACTTCTGAACACTCAGTGCAGTGTGGGTAGGTGAATTGTCATGGTGGAAGAAATAACTAGTCACCTGTTTGTCACAACCAGGGATGTTTCTTCTGCAGATTGTGGCAAAAATCTTCTCAAAACTTTCAGATAAAAACTTTGGGGGCCATTTGACCTGGAGGAACAAATTCTGAGTGTACTACAAAGGGCCCACACTCCAAAAGACAATTCCAGTTTTGGGGGTCTCCCCTCAGACAAATGCTACTGAGTTTTGTGTATGGATTTTGTATCCTACAACTTTACTGAATTTGTGTATCATTTCTAACAGTTTTTGTTGTTGTTGTTTTACTGCAGTCTTTTGGTTTTTCTACATATAAGATCATGTCATCTGTGAACAAGACTAATCTGACTTCTTCCTTCCCAATTTGGATGCACTTTCTTTTGCCTAATTGCTCTAGCCAGGACTTCTAGTGCTGTGCTGAATAAAATCAGTGAAAGTGGGCATCTTTGTCTTGTTCCAGTTCTTAGAGGAAATACCTTCAATTTTTTGCCACTCATTATAATGTTAGCTGTGGGTTTGTCTTATATGACCTTTATTACTTTGAGGTATATTCCTTCTATATCCATTTTGATGCAGGATTTTATCATAAAGCATTGTTAAATTATATCAAATGCTATTTGGCATCTACTGAAATAATCATATGATAATTGTTCTTGATTTGGTTAATGTGATGTATCACATTTATTGATTTTTTTTTTGTATGTTGAACTATACTTGTATCCCTGAAATGAATTCCACTTGATTGTAATGAATGATCTTTTTAATGTATTATTGAATTTGGTTTGCTAGTATTTTGTTGTATCTATGTTCATTAATAATGCTGCCTGTAGTTTTCATTTTTTGTTGTATCCTTGTCTGGTTTTTGTATCAGGGAAGTGTTGACCTTCTAGAATAAGTTTGTAAGTGTTCCCTCCTCTTCAATTTGTTTGAAGAGCTTGAGTAAGATTGACATTCGTTTTTCTTTTTCTTTTTAGAGACAAGGTCTCACCCTGTCACCCAGACTAGAGTGTAGTGGCACAATCACTATAACCTTGAACTCCTGGGTTCAAGCAATCCTCCCTTCTTAGCCTCCTGAGTAACTAGAACTACAGGCACACACTGCCACAGTCAGCTAATTTTTTTAATGTTTTGTAGAGATAGAGTTTCTCTATATTTCCCAGGCTGATCTTGAACTTTGGCCTCAAGTATGTCTCCCACCTTGGCCACCCAGAGTGCTAGGATTTCAGGTGTGAGCTATTGTGCCCAGCCTGAGTTTTTCTTTAAATGTTTTTAGTAGTATAAAATGTTTTTGGTAGTATGGTTCTTCTTTAAATGTTTTTGGTAGTATTCAGCGTGAATTCATTAGGATCTGGGCTTTTTTTGATGGGAGAATTTTCATTACAAGTTTGATCTCATCATTCATTATTGGTTTCTTTCTTTTTTTCTTCTTCTTTTTTGAGTTGGAGTCTCACTCTGTCATCCAGGCAGGATGCAGTGGCACACTCATGGCCACCCCAGCATCGACCTGCCGGCTCCGGCCATCCTTCCGCCTCAGCCTTCCAAGTAACCGGAACTACAGGCACACACTACCACACTTGATTTATTGTAGAGATGAGGTCTCGCCAAGTGGCCTGGGTGGGTCTCGAACCTGCAGGCTCAGGCAATCCACTCACCTTGGCCTCCCAAAATGTTGGGATTACAGGCTGAGCCGCCAAGCCTGGCCTCTTTCTTCCTTTCTTTCCTTCATTCTTTCTTTCTTATTTTTGATTTATTGTAGAGACAAGGTCTCACCAAGTTGCCCAGACTGGCCTCGAACTCCTGGACACAGACATCCTCTTGCCTCCCAAAGTGCTGGCATTACAGGTGCATGAGCCACCATGCTCGGCTTCTTCTTTTCCTTTCTTACTGTCTCCCTTTGTGGTTATCTTTTCTGGTAGTATGTTTTAATTTGTTGCTTTTTAGCTTTAGCACATCTATTTTAGGTTTTTGCACTATGGTTATATTGTAGTGAGGCTTACAAAAAGTAATTTATAGATATAAAAAGTTATTTTAAAGATGTGACAACTAATCTTAGATCAAAAATAAAATAACAAGCCAGGCTCGGTGGCTTAGCCTGTAATCTCAGCACTTTGGGAAGCTGAGGTGAGTGGATTGCCTGAGCCCGCGGGTTCGAGACCCACCTGGGCAACTTGGTGAGATCTCATCTCTACAATAAAATAAAAAATTAGCTGGGCGTGGTGGCGCATACCTGTAGTTCCAGCTACTTGGAAGACTGAGGCAGAAGGATCGCTGGAAGGATCTTGCAGCCACTGCACTCCAGTCTGGATGACAGAGTGAGACTCCAACTCAAAAAAATAAAAAATAAAAATAAAATAACAGAAACAAAGACAGATACACATATTTTACACCTTAACTACATCCCCACCACATTTTTGACATTTCAGTTTTCTCTATTTACATATGTTGCTTTGAGACAGGCTCTTGCTGTGTTGCCCAGGCTGGTCTAGAATCCTAGGCTCAAGCAATCCTCTTGCCTCAGCCTCCTGAGTAGCTGGGATTGCAGATGCACACCATCATGCCCAAGTCTACATATTTTTATATTACCTCTTAATAGCTTGCTGTGACTATTACTGTTTTTGATATACTTGTATTTGGAACTTTATACTAGAGTTGTGAGTGGATTGTATACCACAGTTACTATAATAGAGTATTCTGTACTTTATTTTACTGGTGGGTTTTATAATCTTTTAAAGTTTTCTTTTTGCACATTAGTGGGGTTTATTTTTTCAGATGTAGAACTTCCTTTAGCATTTTTTGTAAGACAGGCCTAGTGGTGATGAACTCTCTCAGCTTCTGTTTGTCTGAAAAAGACATTATCTTTCCTTCTTATTTGGAGGATAATCTTGTTGGGTACAATATTTTTGGATGGCAGTTATTTTTTCTTTGAGTACTTTGAAAATACCATGCTACACCCTTCTGGCCTGAGTGGTTTCCATTGAGAAGTCTGTTGCCAGATAAATTGAAATGCCTTTATATGCATTTGCTTCTTTTTTCTTACTGCTTTTAGGATCTCCTCTTTGTCCTTGACCTTTGAGAGTTTATTATATGCTTTGTGGGTTGAATCTTATTTGGGTTGAATCTATTTGATTGTTCAGACTTTCCTGCAACTGGATATTTATATTTTTGTCATGTTTTGGGCAGTTTTTTGTTATTCTCTCTTTTTTTTAGTTGGAGTCTCACTCCATTGCCCAGGCTGGAGTGCAGTGGCACACTCACGGCCACCCCAATGTCGATCTGCTGGGCTCCAGCGATCCTTCCACCTCAGCCTTCCAAGTAGCTGGAACTACAGGCACATGCTACTGCACCTGGCTAATGTTTGATTTTATTGTGGAGACGAGGTATCGCCAAGTTGCCAGGGCTGGTCTCAAACCCATGGGCTCAGGCGAGCTGCTCACCTTAGCCTCCCAAAGTGCTGGGATTACAGCCTTGAGCCACCATGCCCAGCCATTATCCTCTTTGAATGAGCTTTCTGCCACTTGCTCTCACTCAACTCTCTCTTGAACATCAATAATTCTTAGATTTGGTCTTTTGAGATAATTTTCTATATGTCATAGGCACTCTTTGTTTCTTTTCATTCTTTTTTCTCCTTTGTATTTTCAAATAAATGACCTTCAAGTTCACTGATGTTTTCCTCTGCTTAGTCCATTCTGCTGCTGAGAAACTCTAATGAGTTCTTCAGTTTATTAAATGTATTTCTCAGTTCTAAGATCTCTGGGGTTTTAAAAAATTATTTTGATTCTTTTGTAAAATTTATCTGATAAATGTCTGCATTGTTTTCTTGGAGGTTACTGAGTTTCCTTAAAACTGCTATTTAGCTGGGCTTGGTGGCTCAGCCTGTAATCCCGCGCCTTTGGGAGGCTGAGGTGAGTGGATTGCCTGAGCCCGCGGGTTCGAGACCCACCCTGGCAACTTGGCGAGACCTCATCTCTACAATAAATCAAAAATTAGCCGGGTGTGGTAGCGCGCGCCTGTAGTTCCAGCTGCTCGGAAGGCTGAGGCGGAAGGGTCGCCGGAGCCCAGCAGGTCAAGGCTGTGGTGGCCGGGAGCGGCCACTGCACTCCAGTCTGGGTGACAGAGTGAGACTCCAACTCAAACAAACAAACAAACCAAAAAACTGCTATTTATTTCAGTGTTCTCTGTCCAGCTTGTTTTGTTTTTTTATTGGATATATTTGCTTAGCGATTCTTTGCTGCTAGGTTGCTGTTCCTTTTCAACTCTAGGTGGTGCTTTAAACTCAAATTACTTTAGGCTCTAGTAATTAGCCAGGCGTAGTAGCGCGCGCCTGTAATTCCAGCTACTTGGAAGGCTGAGGCCTGCCCAAATTGGGGAGGTCCCAAGAGATTATTCTAGCAGTGTGGGAAGAGGTGATTTTGCTCCCTAGAGGACATTTGGCAATGTCGATAAATTTCTGGTTGTCACAACTGGGGGTCAGGGAAGCCTGTGGGGCTATTTTCATCCAGTAGAAGAGACCAGGGATACTGCTAAACCTCCTATGATGCACAGGATAGCCCCCTACAAGAAGGAATTCTTCGGCCACAAGTCGGTGTTGAGATTGAGAAACTCACTCTAGGTTCACAATTAGAATCCTGAATTCATCATAGTTTACCTTCAAATAATGATATGCCACTTTGCATGTGATGCAAGAATCATGGAAGAGTATATTTCCATTTCTCTCTCCTGTCCTTTGTGCAAGCTAATGTTGTCTTTCATTATACATACAATAAACTCTACAATATATTTTTATGTACTTACATTTTAGATAAATTAGACTATAAGAAAATTTTTTTAGACATATATTTACTAGCCGGGCTCCGTGGCTCAGCCTGTAATCCCGCACTTTGGGAGGCTGAGGTGAGTGGATTGCCTGAGCCTGCAGGTTCAAGACCCGCCTGGGCAACTTGTAGAGACCTCATCTCTACAATAAGTCAAAAATTAGCCAGGCGTGGTAGCGCACGCCTGTAGTTCCAATTGCTTGGAAGGCTGAGGCGGAAGGATCGCCAGAGCCCAGCAGGTCGAGGCTGCAGTGGCTGGGAGCGGCCACTGCACTCCAGTCTGGGTGACAGAGTGAGACTCCAACTCAAAAGAAAAAAGGGAAAAAAAAGAAATATATTTACTGCCTGTAATCCTAGCATTTTGGGAGGCCAAGGGGAGAGATTTGCCTTAGCACATGGGTTCGAGACCAGTCTGGGCAACATGGTGAGATCTTGTCTCTGCATTAAATAAAAAAAAATAACTGGGCATGGTAGAGCATGCCTATAGTTCAGGCTACTTGGAAGGCTGAAGTGGAAGGATCGCCTGAGCCTAGTAGGTCGACACTGGGGTGGCCGTGAGCATGCGACTGCACTCCAGCGTGGGCGATGGAGTGAGACTCCAACACACACATGCGCACACACACACACACACACACACACACACACACACACACACACAATATATATATATATATTTACCCAACACTTCTATTTCTGCTGCTCCTCATTCCTTTGTGTAGCTCCACATTTCCATATGGTATTATTTTTTTTTCTGCATACAGGATTTCCTTTAAAATTTCTTATAATGCACATCTGCTGACAATAAATTACTTGAGCTCTTTTATTTATCTTTTATTGTTTGAGTTGGGGTTTCATTATGTCACCCAGACTGGAGTGTAGTGGCATGATCATGGCTCATCACAGCCTTGAACTTCTGGACTGAAGGGACCCACCTCCTTAGCCTCCTGAGTAGCTGGGGCTACAGACATGTGCCACCACGCCTGGCTGATTTTTTTTTTATTTAATTTTTTCAAGAGACAAGTTCTTGCTATGTTGTCCAACTGGTCTCAATCTCTTGGGCTCAAGAGATCCTCCTGCCTCAGCCTCCCAAAGTGCTGGGCTTATAGGCATGAGCCACTGCCCCTGGCCTTGAGTTCTTGTTCATCTGAAAATGTGTTAATCTCAATACTATTTTTTTTCTTGAGTCGGAGTCTCACTCTGTTGCCCAGGCTGGAGTACAGTGGCACGCTCACGGCCACTGCAGCCTTGAACTCCTGGGCTCAGATGATCCTTCCGCCTCAGCCTTCCAAGTAGCTGGACCCACGGGCCTACACGACTACACCCAGCTAATTTTTTGATTTGTTGTAGAGATGAGGTCTCGCCAAGTTGCCCAGGCTGGTCTCGAACCCTTGGACTCAGGCGATTCTCTTGCCTCCACCTCCCAAAATGCTGGGATTACAGGTGTGAACCACCGCATCCAGGAATTTCAATACTTTTTTTGAAGAATATCTTCACTGGTGAAACAATCCTTCATTGATTGTTTTTGTTTGTTTTTATTTCCTTTTAGAACTTTAAACATGTCTTCTGACTGGTATGTTTCTGGCAAGAAGGATATAGAAATTCCTTATTTAGTTATTAGGTGTGTAATCTGCATTAATCTCATTCAAGTTTTTTAAAAAATCATATATTATCCTTTTTATCTCTAGAATTTATTTATTTGTTTGTTTACTTATTTATTTATTTATTTACAGGGTCTTGCTCTGTTGCCCAAGCTGGAGTGCGGTGGCATAAGACTAGCTCACTGCAGTCTTGACATCCTGGGCTCATGAGATCCTGTTGCTTCAGCCTTCTGAGTAGCTGGAACTACAGGTATGTGCCATTATGTCCAGCTAATTAAAAAAAAAATTTGTAGCAAGAGAGACACACATGCACACAGATAGAGAGAGGAAGATAGGAGGGAACTGGAGGAGAAAGGAAGGAAGGCAAAAGGAATGTAATTTATTATTTTTTTTGTAGAGGTGGGGTCTTGCTATGCTGTCCAGGCTGGTCTTGAAATCCTGGCCTCAAGTGATCCTCCTGTCTCAGCCACCCAAAATATTGAAATTACAACTGTGAGCCACTGTGCCTGGCTAAAAATTCTATTTTTCTTCAAGTATTTTACATATCTCTCATGTTCATGTTTTTGTTGAATACATACAGTTATCAAAACTGTTTTAACATCCTTATTGCTAGTTCCTTCATCTTGGTCACTTCTGTTTCTATTGACTGGCTTTCCTTTTAACTATGGGTTACATTTTGGTGCTAAGCATGACTAGTAATTTTTTTTTTTTTTTTTTGAGTTGGAGTCTCACTCTGTCGCCCAGACTGGAGTGCAGTGGCCGCTCCTGGCCACCGCAGCCTCGACCTGCTGGGCTCCGGCGATCCTTCCGCCTCAGCCTTCCGAGTAGCCGAAATTACAGGCATGCGCTGCCACGCCCGGCTGATTTTTTGATTTATTGTAGAGATGAGGTCTTGCTGCCCAGGCGGGTCTCGAACCCGCGGGCTCAGGCAATCCGCTCACCTCAGCCTCCCAAAGGCACAGGATTACAGGCTGAGCCACCGAGCCCAGCTCGACTAGTAATTTTTTATTGTATGTTGGCTATTGTTAATGTTTATTAGTTCAGATTACTTTTAAATTCCAACTGTGAGGGAAGAACTTTTTCAGTCTTTTGGCCTAATATATATTTCTTGTTAAACAGACTGACAGATCTGTAGAACATTTAAATCACCTAGTTTTGGTCTCCTTGCAGTAGGATATTGATATTGTTTGAAAATTAGTGTGATTACCCCTAAACTTATATTTCATTTTGCTCTAGATCAACCACACTTTTCTGCTTTGAGTTGCTTTGTCTACTACTAATTCAGCACTTGATGTTCTCACAGATAAATCTTGGAGATACTAATAGAATGTTCCATTTTAGGTAACATTCCTTCTGAAAAGACAGGCTAGAGTTGACATTTTTTCACAAGGTGCAATAGGTCTGTTGCTAAAAGCAAAAAAATTGGCAGTTATTATAAGAAGGTATTTGTGGTAAAATATTTTTGAAATATTATCTTTGTATAGTGTTAAATGTTTTTTTCCCTTTGTACTTAGGAATATGGCTCTTCACAATAACTTCATTTTATTCACAATACTCCATTTGAAAGCAGTTCTATCTCAGACAAAACGCCTTTAAAATAGTCTTCCATAATACATATATAGTTGTTTACTTAGAGATGTTATAATGAATATGGTGAGGCTTGTTCTCTTCATCCAAAGGAAGGCTCTCTAAAGTTGATGCACTTGCAGACTGTTGGCAATTTTTGTGAATAACTTATTCTTAAACTTTGAAGTGGTTTTCCATTACTTGGTAATTTTCATTTATTTGGTATCAGTATGATATCTTAAATATTCACTGTTTGAATACTAAATGTGGATTTTATAGTTTCAAGAGTTCTATGAAGATATATTTTTATACCTTAAAAGAATTTTAGAGATTATGTAAGAAATCTTTTATTGTGTAGATTAAAAAAAAAGGCTGGGAGCGGTGTCTCATGCCTATAATCCCAGCACTTTGGGAGGCCGAGATGAAAGGATTGTCTAAGCCCAGGAGTTTGAGACCAGGATGGGCAACATGGTGTGACCTCATCTCTGCAAAGCAAATAAATAAAAATAGCCAGGTGTAGTGGTGCATGCCTGTAGTCCCAGCTACTAGAGAGGCTAAGGCAGAAGGATCGCCTGATCCCCGGAGGTTGAGGTTGGGGTAGCCCTGTTCAAGCCACAAAGTTAATTTTGCAGGTAAAATGAAGTTATATAGACTTAATACTTGAAAAGTATTTTTTAAAGCTGCCAATAGGAGTGACTGTATATCAGAAAAAAATCACTGGTAGTGTACTGATGATCACATTTTAACATTCATAAACATCTCCTGGGGTAGTTTATTAAAATTTTAGATACCCAGGCACACCTCTAGACATGTTGATTCATCACGGCTTGGGTGGAAACCAAACTTCTGTGTTTTTAATGAATACCACCAGATAAGTCTAATGCAGATGATCTGGAAACTTGTTTAGGAAACAGATCCAACAGAAATGAACTGTATTCACAAGTTATAGTACTTGGCTCCATTATTTAGTACCTGGGTGACATTCTGTAAGTTACTCTTTTACTCTGCTTAAAAATAATATTCTGCTTCCATAGGCAAGAGAAGTTTCCTTTTCCCTCTTCTAGTGAGCCACCTTGTAGAGAATATACACCTATCTGTAAGTACTAATGTTGCCTTCTGCCTTTTCAGTGGGGAGCAAAGACAAGGATCTCTAGCCAAAGGTAGAATAAAGGAAAGAAAAAGCTTTCCCTACTCCAGGCAGGTGTAGTTCATGCTGATGGTGAGAAGAGCTATTTTAATAAACTACCCCAGGAGATGTTTATGAATGTTAAAATGTGATCATCAGTACACTACCAGTGATTTTTTTCTGATATACAGTCACTCCTATTGGCAGCTTTAAAAAATACTTTTCAAGTATTAAGTCTATATAACTTCATTTTACCTGCAAAATTAACTTTGTGGCTTGAACAGGGCTACCCCAACCTCAACCTCCGGGGATCAGGCGATCCTTCTGCCTTAGCCTCTCTAGTAGCTGGGACTACAGGCATGCACCACTACACCTGGCTATTTTTATTTATTTGCTTTGCAGAGATGAGGTCACACCATGTTGCCCATCCTGGTCTCAAACTCCTGGGCTTAGACAATCCTTTCATCAACCTGAGAGTAGAGGAGAAGCATCTAAGGAAGTCAGGAAGGGACAGTTTTATCACTGAGAATAGCATGATTAGTACATACCAAGGTATGTGGCCTTGTTCATTCAAGCTGCCTAGAAGAAGGTCATAGGGACTTGTCTTTTCAGGCTAACTAGATGTAGCAGTGGCTCTTAGTGAAAGCTAATCTAAAAGAATACTCACACTTTTATGTATTAAAACAGCATTATTTTTCTGAATTCAAACCCCTGCAATGTAACCAATTTGTATCACCTTGTTTACTACATTACTAAGACAAATAAACTTCAGCCAGTTTATGGGCTAATAGAGTGAGTGAAGGGAGGAAGTCTGCTGCAAAATGGCATTTGTTTGTACAAAAAGAGGTCCTCCAAAGGGGGAATATTATGGATATGTCTCCCAATAGCTCTGGGTTTCAGTTTCCTCATCTGTAAATTGAGGATGTTGCATATGTTCCTAAGATGTACGCAACCTGTAGTGGCCGAAAGTTCAATCCGAGAGACCACCAAGAGCCAATTCCGATGAAAGTTCAAGAGGGTCTTTATTTGCAAGCTTGAGCCTGGACCTCTGTCGACCACCGACGCAGCAGAGTACACCCAGAGGCCCTGACTTCCTTAAGTAAATGCCTTTTATGCTTTTACACAAAGGGAGGAGGAGTTTGGGGGGACTTTCCAGTCTTGTTACCATTTAATTGGGTAGTAACCTCTGGTTGTCAGCTCAATGGTGGAGGATTGGCTAGCTTGACTCAGGCTGACCTTGGCCCACTAGCTGGTGAAGTTGCAGAGACATATGGAAACTTTAGGTGATTTTCCCCTGGCACCTGATTGGTTGTTGCTAAGGGGAAAGTGGGTCAAGGGAAGGGGTTAAAGCTTAAACTAGAGCTTTGCAGTTTTTCCCATAACTGAAACTTTAAATAGCTACAGGTTATGTTTTAAAGCAGAAAACTAAAATGGCTGTGCTATTGTCTACAAGCCGATTACATATTTATTGGGTTATAGCATACTTTTAACCTAAATTTATGGTATACTCTATTATGGTTCTCTCAAACCTATAAACATTCTCTCACTCTAGGGATTGCTGGGTTATTATGACTTATCTGTGGAGATTTCTTTTTTTTTATATATAACATAAAGATTTTAGATTAGCCTCAAAGTTTACTCGAGTCCCTAGAAATATCTAGAATGTTGCATGGCCTAAGGACTTACTGGATTCATTCAGCATTAAGAATTTTTTTTAAAGTCTGGGCACAGAGGCTCACGCCTATAATCTCAGAACTTTGGGAGGCCAAGGTGGATGAATTGCTTGAGCCCAGGAGTTCAAGACCATCCTGGGCAACATAGCAAAACATCGTCTCTACAAAAAATTTAAAAATTAGCCAGGCATAGTGGCACGTGCCTGTAGTCCCAGCTACTGGGTTGCTGAGGTGGAAGGATCGTCTGAGTCCAGGAGGTTGAGGCTACCATGAGCCATGAGTATCATGATCATGCCACTACATACCAGCCTGGGTGTCAGAGTGAGACTCCAACTAAAAAATATATATTTTTTTGTTAATAATCTACTATATGCTACACACAAAGTACTGGTGATTCAGTATTAACACACACACACAAAGTCCTAGCTCTCACAGAAGTTATATCCTTGCCAAAAAGTACATACATAATTCTAGATGTTAAGTGCCAAAAAAGGAAGAAATAGGGTGTAATAGGGAGCAACTAGTAAGAGTTGCTTACAATAGTCAACAAAGGTCTACTGAATAAATGTTCCTGAGGTGATATTTGAACTGAGACTTCAAGGGTGAGAAAGAGCTAGTTAATAAGAGTTGAAGAAAGAACATTGCAGGCAGAGAAAGCATGTCATGCAAAGGCCTGCACGAAGTAGCATGTTCCAGGAAAAAAAGACAGTGTGGCTGGAGCACAGGAAGTTCAAGGAATCCCTCGAAGTTCTGGAAAAATTAGAGAAGTAGACAGAGGACAGCTCATGCACAGAGACTTGGATGCCAGGAAGATGGGTTTTAATTTTATTCTCTGTGGAAAGTAAAGCCAATGAAGGGTTTTATGAAAAGAAATGATATGGTCTGATTTACATTTTCAAAAAATTAACCTGATTGTATGTGAATGGATAGTGTGGTGCATGAGAAGAAACAAGAGCACCCATTAGGAGTTCAACAGAGAGATGATGGTGATCAGGGTGTTGGAATTGGAGCTATAGGGATATGGGAGAACTTGAGGTATGTTTGGAGAACTTGACTGGACTTGCTATCAGATGGAAAGGGAGAGATCAATGATGATAGATTTTTTTAATTGCACATCTGGATGGATATTGGTATCATTTATTGAGAGGAGGATAATTGGGGGGGGAGATAAAATAAATTTGATACATCTCTTAAATCTCCAAGTGAAGATAAGTAGTTGGGTCTATAATGTATATGATATGTACACATTATATCTTCAAGGGAGAAGCTAAGTATGGAAATGAACATGGAGTGAGAGAGATGAAATATTGATAATATTTTAAAGCATGACAGTGGATGAACTTACCTAGAGTGACAGTGTACTGTGAGAAGAGTAGACAATCCAGAACTAAGTCACAGAGCCCTATCATAGTTCATGGACAAGGAAGGCCCTGCAAAGGAGACCACAAGGTAGCAAGTAGAAAGCAAATGAGGCAAGTCTGATGATGTGGAAAACTGTGCTGACATGTTAATTTCCTAGGGCTACCATAACAAATTTTCATGTTTGGTGACTTAAAATAACAGACATAGTCCTGGAGGCTAGACGTCTGAAATCAAGGTGTCAGCAGGGTCATGATCCCTCCACAGGCTCTAGGGAAGGAGCCTTGCCTCTTCCTAGTTCTGCTACCTCATGCCAATCACGCCTTTGTTGTCACATCGTCTTCTGCCCTATGGTTATCCAAATTTCCCAGTCTTTTCTCTCATACAGACACATCGTTGGATTCTGCACCCATCCTAATCCAGCATGACCTTATCTTGATTACCTCTTCAAATAACTTTACTCCATATAAGGTCACATTGACAGGTACTGGGGGTTAGAACTTGAATTTACCTTTAGGGGGTAGGGACACAATTCAGCCCACTACAGCTGAATATTAGCTTGTCATCAGCATCTGTTCTCACTCCCTCCTGGGCTCAAATCTGTAACTCAGGGGATGGAAGCTAGGGATCACCTTCTCCGGACTCCTTTTCTACAAGGGTTCTGGATACGATTTAGGTTCCTCCAGTGAGAGACTAAGAAAACTTGCGTGGAGATTTGGAAGGTAGAGGTAGAGGCTGTTTCCCACAATGGTGGTGGTTAAGGTATGAATTCTAGAGAATGTGTGTTTTTCTGGTGACTAGACACAACTTTCCATTGTCAGGACACTTCGGGTCTATCAGATAGCTGAGACTTCAGTAGGGATTTCCTAAAGGTCTTTGAGATCTGGGGCAGCAACTTCCTGAACTGAAAGCTTGGAATGCACTCTATCAGTACAATCATTTTGTAAGCACCTAATTCCTGCATTATATCTCTGTTTAAAATACTAGAATTGCCAGGCTTGGTGTCTCATTCCTGTAATCTCAGCACTTTGGGAGGCTGGGGCAAGAGGATTGCCTGCGCCCAGAGGTTCAAGACTAGCCTGGACAACTTGGCAAGACATCGTCTCTACAATAAATTTTAAGAAACGTAGCTGAGGGTGGTGGTGTGTGCTGTGGTTCCAGCTACTTGGATGACTGAGGCAGAAGGATCACCTGAGCCCAGCAGATCAAGGCTGCGGTGGCTGTGAGCATGCCACTGCACTCCAGCCTGGGCAACAGAGGGAATCTAACTCAAAAAAAAAAAAAAAAAGGTACTAGAATGGTTTCTGTATTCTCTATTGATCTCTAACTAATAAGAATAAAAAGTGTTTCAGTAAGAAGTGTTATCTGTGTCAAAAGCTGTCATGCAGGTAATAAAAAAAGGAAGAGAAATATCCTTTAATTGTTCATTGCTAAGTATAAAAATACAATTGTATTTTATATCTTTTTATTTAAAGTATGTTTTTAAAAATAGGCAGCGTCTAGTTGAACTTTGCTTTTTAAATAGTCAAGTCTGATCATCTCTGCCTTTTCACTGGGTATTTAGACCATTTGAATATTATGTGATTACTGATATGGTTAGGTTTAAATCTATAGACATTTTATATTTGTTTCCAATTTGCCCCTTTGGTTGTTCCTTTTCCCTGCCTTCTTTTGGATTAACTGAATGTTTTTGTGATTCCACTTTATCTCTTTTGTTTACTTGCCATAATGCCTTGTTTTGTTATTTTAGTGGTTGCACTGGGGTTTGTAATACAGGTCTTTACTTATCACAGTCTGCCTTCAAATGACTTTATACCAGTTCATGCATAGTCTAAGAATCTTATAATAATGAAGTTTCATTTCTCTTCTGCTGACCTTAGTGCTATTGTTGTCATATACTTTGCTTTTACAAATGTTATAAACCCCAAACTAGATGTTATCTGTAGCAGTTTTCTTTTGTATTTACTTAAGAAAAAAATCAAACTTATTTCTCTATGCAATTTATTACTCTATGTTCTTCATTCCTTAGATCCATATTTCCTGTCCGAAGGATTTGCTTTAACCCTTTGCACTCAGATGTTCCCTCTAAGGGGACATAAAGAGACTGCTGGTGATTATACAGGACAAACTTATACAAGCTCAAATTTTTCAAAAATATATTTTTCCTTGAAGTTTTCCATTCAAAAACAATTTAAAAAACCTATGTCCCACTTCAAATTTGTCGAACTTCTGATCAATCATTGGTTGAGAAGTGGTTTTCAGGAATCATAAATGTGTCCTTTCACATCGTCTTCAAAAAACAGACTGGACAATAAATTACATAATATTAATGTGGGAGGAAGAAAATGGGACTGCATAGCCTGCTTGAATAGAAAAACACCAGGGTGAATCTTGATGTCAAACAAATTGCTATTGCACAACAGGTATCAATGAACCTGCAATGCATGCCTGTAACTGTTTCACACATTACCACATGTTAGAAGAATATAAGATATAAAATTTTGATTTTTTTTTTTTTTTGAGTTGGAGTCTCACTCAGCTGCCCAGACTGGAGTGCAGTGGCCGCTTCCGGCCACCGCAGCCTTGCCTCCTGGGCTCCAGTGACCCTTCCGCCTCAGCCTTCCCAGTAGCCGGAATTACAGGCATGCACTACCATGCCCGGCTGATTTTTTGATTTATTGTAAAGATGAGGTCTCGCTGCCCAGGCGGGTCTCGAACCCGCGGGTTTAGGCAATCCACTCACCTCAGCCTCCCAAAGGAAAATTTTGATTTTTTTGTCATAAATTCCTCAATGTCCAAAATTCCGTTATAAGCCAAATATAATTACAATATAACAATTGGTTCCAATGCAATACTATTTAATACAAAGTAATTCATTTTTCACTGTTTCATTAAAAAAAAAGCACAGTTGAGTCTGCAAGATGTATCTGAGTGCAAAGGGTTAATATTTCTTGTGGTATATGTCTTCTAGCAATAAATTATTTTGCCTGTCTGAAAAAGTATTTATTTTGCCTTCATTTTTAAAATTTTTTCTAATTAAACTGTTTTACTGGGTCTGAACATTCTGTGAGTTTTTTTTGGGTCAAGTTGTGGTCATTAAAAAATACTGATTTTAAGAACCAACAACTTGAAACTGCGACACCAAAAACAAACAAACAAACAAAAACCCAAATGGTTCACAAAACATTCTTCTTTCCTTCTGAAGGTTTTATCATGCATTGTTATTATTAACCAGTCTTTTACTATTAATCTTAAATGACTAATTTGAAACAGTTTTGTTTTTTTAATTTTTATTTTTATTTTAAAGATGTGGGGTACAATTCAGGATTAAATATACCAATGGTCATTGTACAAGTAAGGTTTGGGCCTCACTTTGGTCCCTGCGTCACCTAGTTTGAGATCAGGTACCCTTACTGATGAAGAGTACTCCCCTCCCCCTGCTTCCTACCCTGGCAGTTGCCCACTACTGCCAATCCCTTTCTTACAGTAGTATGATCATTGTTCAGGGTCTGCTTATGAGTGACAACATGTGGTACTCAGTTCTTTGTTTCTGTGATAGATCACTGAGTATTACAGACCTGAAATCCATTCAAGTTGCTGTAGAGTTCATAATTTTGCCCTTCTTTATGGCTGCATAATATTCCATTGCATATGTACCACTTTTTTTTAATCCAGTCTACTTTTGATGGGCAGCATGGTTGGTTCTATGTTTTTGCTATTGTGAATAGTGCTGCAATAAACATGCACGCTCAGGTATCTTTTTTGTAGGATGACTTGAGTTCCTCCGGTTATATTCCCAGAAGGGGGATCGATGGGTTGTATGGGAGATCGATTTTTAGATCTTTTAGGAATCGCCAAACTGTTTTCAACAGAGTTTGTACTAGTTTACACTCCCATCAACAGTGTAGAAGTGTTCCCTTTTCCCCACATCCTCTCTAGCATCTGTTGTTTTAGAGTTATTGATGATGACCATCCTAAGGAGGTAGGTGGTATCTCAGTGTAGTTTTAATTTGCATTTCTTTGATGACCAGTGAGACTGAGCATTTTGTCACGTATCTGTTGGCTGCTCGTAGGTCTTCTTTTGGGAAGTGGTTATTCATAACTTTTGCCCACTTTTTAATAGGTCTCCTTGTTTTTTTCTTTTTGGCATGTTTGAGTTCCTTGTAGATCCTAGATGTTAGGCCTTTGTCAGATATACAGTTGGCAAATATTTTTTCCCAGTCTGTGGGCTGTCTTCCCGCTCTCTTGATGGTTTCTTTGGCTTTGCAGAAGGTTTTCAGTTTGATGAGGTCCCACTTGTCTATCTTATATCTTATGGCATGGGCACTTGAGGTTTTGATTGGGAATTGGTTGCCAGTTCCAATTTTCATAAGTGTGTCTCCTGCATTTTCTAAGGTTCTTATAGTTTGAGGTTGAAACAAACAGTCCTGAGACCATTCTTCCACCACTGATTAAGACTGGGATGGCAGCCGGGCTCGGTGGCTCAGCCTGTAATCCCGCGCCTTTGGGAGGCTGAGTGAGTGAATTGCCTGAGCCCGCGGGTCGAGACCCACCTGGGCAGCGAGACCTC
>NW_007259427.1:442276-449751 GCF_000164805.1 Carlito syrichta
TCCGGCTACTCGGAAGGCTGAGGTGGAAGGATCGCTGGAGCCCAGCAGGCGAGGCTGCGAGCGGCCGCTGCACTCCAGTCTGGGCGACCGAGTGAGACTCAACTCAAAAAAAAATAAAAATAAAAAAGACTGGGATGGCAGATATTAGAGATAATATTCATTTAGCCTTCCAAGCTTTCTGGGCAGGCTTGATGATCTTGCCAGCTCCAGCAAGGTCATCTTGTCCACTGCTCTGCTGATACCCACAGCAACTGTCTCATATCATAATAACAAAATGACCCAGAGGAAGATTGAGAAGCTCTCCACACATACGGGCTTAACAGGAGCCACACTAACGATAGCAGTGTCACCAGACTTCAAGAATTTAGGGCCATCTTCCAGATTCTTACTAGAATGGTGATCAATCTTTTCTTTCATCTTAGCAAACTTGCAAGCAATGTGAGCTCTGTGATAATCCAGTGCAGAGGGATAGCCAGCACTGATTTGGCCTGTATGGTTCAGGATAATCACCTGAGCAGAAAAGCCAGCTGCTTCCACCGGTGGGTCATTTTCTGTCACCAGCAATGTTGCTATGACGAACATCTTTGACAGACACATTCTTGACACTAAGACCTACATTGTCCCCAGCTTTATGGTGTATTTCAACAGACTTTTCTTCATTTGTAACATTGACTAGAGCAAAGGTGACCAACCACCGTGCTGGGTTTGAGAACACCAGTCTCCACTCAGTCCACAGAAGCAGTATCAATACAACCAATTTTGTAGACGTCCTAGAGAGGTTGATCAGTTGGACAAACTGGCGGTAGGATGTACCATCTTCAGTGACTTTCCATTCCTTGAACCAAGGAAGTGCTGACTTCCTTAACGATTTCCTCATATCTTTTCTGCCTGTAGGGTGGCACAGTGGAATCTATTAGCAATTAGTCGTTTTACACCCACTATGTAAACCAGAAGGGCAGGCTCATGAGTCTGCCCATTCTTGGAGATAGCAGCTTCAAATTCACCAGCACCAGCAGTAACAATAAGGACAGCTAGGTCAGCCTGAGATGTGCCTGTAACTATGTTTTCGATAAAGTCTCTGTGTCCTGGAGCATCAATGATACATAGCACATGCCTGTCTCAAATTTTCGCAGGGAGATATCAGTGGTGATACCATGTTCACACTCTGCTTTCGGTTTATCCAAGACCCAGGCATACTTGTAGGAGCCCTTTCCCATCTCAACAGCTTCCTTCCAAAATGTTTCAGTGGTCTTTTGTTGATTCCACCACATTTGTAGATCAGATGGTCAGCAGTGGTGGACCTGCCCGAACCTTCACGTCCAGTGATGACTGGATCACAAGCAGTTGCTTTAGGGTCTTTTCATCTCCCATTTTGGCTTTTAGGGGTGGTTTTCATGGCACCTGTGTGTCCTGGGGGCAAACTCATTGCCAAAAAGTTTTGCCTTCATTTTTAAGGGAATTTTAACTGAGTATACAACGCTCAGTCCAGAACCACTCCCTCTCTGGGCTCTTCTCCATTATGGAGGTAAGGCTTTTTTGGGTAGTCTACCCGATGCCCTGTGAATCCTGTGATTTTTCAGTCTTGCTGGTGGGAAGAGACACTACTCCCAACCTTGTGAGTCCCTAGACACAGTTACCTCTAATGCTTTTGGGTGATTCCTTCCCTGGACTCATGTAGTTTCCTCATGCATGCACTAAAAAGTACTCTACTGGATAATCAAGGTAGGGCCCTGCAGATATACAGGGTTCTCTGTGTTGCTGTCTCTTCTCAGATACAGTATTTTCTCCCATGGACTTTATCTGATTTGTTCTCTCTGGACTTTCAGATTCGTCTACTTAACACAGGGGGCTCTGCCTGTGTTTCTCCTCTTTGCACCATGGCCTGGAAATCTTTCTAGGTAGTAAGCTGGGGCAAGAGTAGGACTCTTCTTGTTTCCCGTCTCTCAGGGATTACTGTCATTTGTTGCTTGATGTCCAGTATTTTGAAAACAGTTATTTCATATATTTTTTCCATTATTTGTTGTTTCAGGTGAATAGGTTGGAGCTCTTTATGACCTTACACAACAGTTTTAGTGAAGTCGTAAGCACATCACAGCTCTTTTGAAAAGTTTTGTCTTTAAGAAAAGGAGATGCATACTTGTTGATGGGAATATAGTTTGAAGAGATTTTTGTGGGTTTCTTCTTTAAATGAGAAACGGTTGAGCATATTTGATGCTGATAAGAATGATCTAATTGAACGGTAGAGACTGATAAAGCAGGAGAAAGGAGTGAAAGATTGAAGCCTTTTTGAAGACAAGGGATGAGACCTAGCGTACAGGTTCAAAGACTGGGCTTTGACAGGGCCAGATCAGTTTTTCCTTTGTAAGAAGGAATATAAGTAGAGAGAAAAATATTGATAGTGGTAAAAAGAAATACCTCTTGTCTTAGTTCTTTCATTTTTCCGATAAAATATGAGAAAATGTCTTAAAATGAGAATAGCGTGTGGGAGGGAAGATAAGAGAGGTGTGTGAAAGAAGTTTCAAGCTGGAAGAGAAGCTATGAAACAATCATTTTGAAAAAGTAAAGAAATAACTCTAGAAAAATTTGGCCTGCTTGGCCGTATTAAGTGCCCACTTGAGGTGTATGATTATAAATTTAAAGTCAAGTCAGCAACCAAAAATTGGTATACTTTTTCCTCTTAAAACATGAGTTGCTTGGGTGCTAGTATAAAAAAGACAGACATTTGAACTCAGAGTGAGACTTTGTGATAAATGTTATAGAATAAGAAAGGGCAAAGGAGTAAAGTCTTGATTAGTTCATGATTTTAATGACAGATCATGAAACTCAAGCTGGATAAGGGCAACAAGTGGTAATAGTTTGTGGACAAAGTAGTGGCGCTGGAAAGTAAGCAAATAATCAAATAATTATGAGAGCATGCCAAGAGAAGAAAGCCAACTTTAAGAGGCACCTAGTAGCTAAATCTGAACAACAAAATAAGTTATGGGATTCTTGGGAAGATGGCAGCTGAGCTGGTTTAGACTAAGCAAGTCCCAGGGTGAGAGACTATATGGAAAATTTTGCATATGTCAGTAAGTGGACATGTGAGTGGCTGACTGAGTAGGGACTTGGGAGCAAGTGACCAGGGCTCTCCTGGTTAAGCAGCTGGTATCGCAGCTGCTCTGCTTGGTCCCTAGTGCTTCCCAAGGTGCTGAAACAGAGCACCATTTAAAAAAAATCAACAAAGCCTTTCCCGGGAAGAAACTTCTGGGAGAGACTGCCGGCTCCAGACACTGCCTCGTCACTGCAGTACCCGGCCAGACACTGACAGCAAGGGCTGCAGAGGCAGCCCAGTGAGGGAGCCCAGAGGCAGAGCCCCACTATAGAAGATGAAAGAGGCACCCTGCCACCATCTTGAAAACTGGGCAAAACAGTGCTTGACTTGTTCACCATGGAGCAACAGATCCAACCCAATCTCCGTAGCAGATTAACTATGCAGGGGTTGATCGTGAGCCAGAGGGACTCTCCAGAAAGCACAAACTCCAGAGGGACACGAGTGTTGAGTCTCAGGAGCCTCACTCCCTACCCTGATTCAGTTGTGGGACAAAGGGTGTGGCCAGAAAAGGACAAGGAAGTCCTCCAAGGAGATCAGTGGTGAGTCCAGGGATTACCCAACCCCTGCCTCCCCAGCAATCCTCTGAGCCAAAGACCCACATGGCTGGGGCACAACTGAGAGGGAGGAACCCAGCAGAGCCTGGACATCAGCAGCATTAGGACTCTGCTCCAGGATAAGCCTGGCTGGGCCACCCCCCCCACCAGTACCCGGGGAAGAGACAATCCCACACCTCCCCACTGGAAGGGATCCACCTGACCACACGAGCATGGGAGGGGAGGACTGAAGCCCACTCAGCTCCACTGCCCCTTCCTCTTCCCTGGGCCAGACACTGGGGAGATGGTGAATGAGGTCATAGCTCTGCAGGAGACAGCAGAGGGGCAGCTGAGAGGAACGACTACAGAATCTGCCACCAAAAGGCAAGGTTTTTTGTTTATTTTTTAAAAAATATTTTTCCTTTGTACATGAATGTGTATGTGAGAGTTGGATCCGCCTCCCCCCACCCTTTTTTTCTTTTTTCATTCTTCTTTTGTGTTTTGTTGTATGTGTGTGCGTGAAGGATTGAGTGTTAATCTTTCAGGGTATTTTGGGGGGTTTATTTTTGCTTTCCTGTTCTTCTCTTTCTGGGTGTGAATACATGTGAGAGCGTTCCATTTGAATTTTTTTTTTTTTCCTTTTCTTTTTCTCTTTTTCATCTCCTTTCATTTTGGGTTGGGTGTCTGTGTGTGTGTGTTTGGTTTTCCTGTTTTTTTGCTTTGTTTTGGTTTGTTATTATTCCAGTTTGTTTTGGGGGGGGTGTGTGTATGTGTTTTGCTTTGGTTTCTGCTCTTGTTGTTCTATGTTTTTAAAATTATTTTTAAATTTTTGACCGTCTTATCTCATTCTACTTTTTTCTGTTATCCTCATTGCTGTCACTGTATCTGACTTGGGGCTACACACACATACCCACTGCATCGTCATATAGAGTGGTGGTGGGGAGTGGGTCTTAGGGAACCCGTACCACAAGCAGTGAACATCATGATTTGCAAGTAGTTTCTGAATCCTAGCTCCTCATCCTCCACCTTAGTCAGCTCTCAAAACTACAAGAGACAGCAAAGCTTCCCACTCACAGCCCTGTTTCAAAATAGAAAATTCAGAGCCCTGATCAGGGAAGAACAGAGGGCTGAGACACTAAACAATGGAACTAAAGAGAAAAGGAAGGGATCTGTCACAAATGAGGAAAAAAAGTCAACAGAAGAACATAGGTGATTCCCAGAGAAAACACCTGAAAAATCAAATCTCAGAGTCCTACAATGGAAGTCACCAACAACTGGCCCCAGAATACAACAGGTATTAGGGAATGGATGGAAAGGGTGAATATGACTCAAGAAAGACGAGATGTAACACTGAAAGAACTTGTAACAGAGATTTGGGCCATAAAAAATTTCATCCAGGAAATAAATAACAAGATGACAAGCATGAAAAGAATTAATCAAGCAGAAGAAATAATCTCAGAACTTGAAGACCAAAACATGCAATTAATCTGGTCTGTAAAAAACACAGAAAGAAAACTCAGAAAGAACAAAGCCTCCAAGAGATGTGTGATTCTATCAAGAGGCCGAACATACCCCGGATTGGTATCCCAGAAGAAGAAAGGGAAATGAAGAACACCTTGCAGCAAGTATTGCAGGAGGTTATCCAGGAAAACTTTCCCCATCTCATCAGAGATGTGACCATCCAAATACAAGAGATACAGAGGACCCCCGCAAGACATCAATGAGAAGACCAACCTGTAGACACAGTAATTCGCCTACACAAAGCAGGCACAAAAGAAAAAATCCTTGAATATCACAGAGTGGAAAGAATGAGGAGGCTGCGTCTGGCTCCCGCTCTCACAGGCACTGCCGTACATTGAGCTCCATAGAGACAGTGCCAGGGCAAGCAAGAGCCAGACAGGCACTGGGCAACTCTGTGCCGCGCAGAGGAAAAATAACTCAACATGGGTAAAGGAGGTCCCAAGAAGCTGAGAGGAAAAATGTCATCATACGCATTCTTTGTGCAAATTTGCCGGGAGGAGCACAAGAAAAAGCACCTGGATGCTTTTGTCAACTTCTCAGTTTTCTAAGAAGTGCTCAGAGAGGTGGAAGACCATGTCTGCTAAAGAGAAGGGAAAATCTGAAGACACGGCAAAGGTGGACAAGGTCCGTTATGAAAGAGAAATGAAACTCTGTATCCCTCCTAAAGGGGAAACAAAAAAGAAGTTCAAGGATCCCAATGCCCCCAGGAGGCCTCCCTTGGCCTTCTTATTCTGTTCTAAGTATCGCCCCCAAATCAAAGGAGAGCATCCTGGCCTATTCACTGGTGATATCGCCAAGAAGCTGGGAGAGATGTGGAATGACACCGCTGTGGATGACAAGCAGCATTACGAGAAGAAGGCCACGAAGCTGAAGAAGAAATACGACAAGGATATTGCTGCTTACTGAGCTAAATACAAGCCCGGTGCAGTGAAAAAGGGAGACATCAAGGTGGAAAAGAGCAAGAAAAAGAAGGAAGAGGAGGAAGATGAAGAAGATGATGACGGATAAGTTGGTTCTAGCACAGTATTTTTTTTTTCTTGTCTATAAAGAATTTAACCCCCCTGTACACAGCTCACTTCCTTTAAAGAAAAAAATTGAGGCTGGACTCGGTGGCTCAGACTGTAATCCCAGCACTCTGGGAGGCTGAGGCGAGGGAGTGGCCTGAGCCCACAGGTTCAAGATCCACCTGGGCAACTTGGTGAGACCTCGTCACTATAATAAATAAAAAGTCAGCCAGGCGTGGTGGCGCACGCCTGTAGTTCCGGCTACTTGGAAGCCTGAGGCGGAAAGATCCCCGGAGCCCAGCAGGTGGAGGCTGTGGTGGCCGGACACGTGCCACTGCACTCCAGTCTGGGTGACAGAGTGAGACTCCAACTCAAAAAAAAAAGAAAAAGAAAACAATTGCAATGCAAGCCTGTGTAAGATGTTTTTAAACCGCACCGTGTCTTTTTTTTTTTTTTTTGAATAGTTAACACACCACCAAACGTGTCTTTAGATAGTCCTGTCTGGTGGTATCTTCAACAGCCACAAACCTTGCCTGGTACAGTAAGGAGGGTTGTAAATTGGCACGGAAATTTAGAGCAGGTTCTTGTTGGTGTACAGCACAAGTTAGTTATATATGGGGATGGTAGTTTTCTCATCTTCAGTTATCTCTGATGCAGCTTATATGAAATAATTGTTGTTGTGTTAACTGAGTACCACAGTGTAATTGCAAAAAAAAGAGAGAGAGAGGGAGAGAGAGGCGGGAAGAGGGTGGCTGAGCCAGTCGGACTAAGAGAGGCCCTGTGTGAGTGAGTGGGTGGAAGGGAAATTTCGTGCATGTGCTGGTGAGCCAGTGGGCGTGTGAGTGGCTGAGTGACAGCGAGGGAGCAGGCGACCAGGACTCACCTGGTGCAGCAGCTGGTGCCCCGGCGTCTGGGCTTGGACGCTAGCGTATTGCCGGGACACACGAGCCGAGGGCCGTCTTCTCTTTCTTTTCTTTCTTTTTTATAAAATCAGCAGACCCTCCCTGGCAAGAAAATGCCGGGAGAGACTGCCTTCAGTGGGGCCGGTGAGCCGGTGGCCAGGCCCCGGGGGCCGCAGCGGGTGCTGCAGCTTCTGTGCCTCTCCCCGGCTCTTCCCGGGTCGCAGAAGCGGAGCGCCACGGCTTTTTCCCAACGGACAGGGGTTTTCCTTGGGAAAAGCCAGGGAGACGCTCTTGCCCCGGGCGCTCCCGCACCCCTGCAGCAGGGGAGAGTCGCTCCGGGCTCTGCCCCATCCCTTCGGCCCCGGGCAGGGCGCCGGAAGGGGCCGCGGGCGGAGTCCCGGGGCGAGTTCCCGCGGCAGAGGAC